>NC_091821.1:108672475-108964975 GCF_038994185.2 Dermacentor albipictus
TGATGACATTTTTTAGTTTATCTTCTGTAATTCTAGGACAGAATCAGGATGTGACTATTTTTGGATCCACGTAGGCTGTTGCTATACATTTCTCTATAAATCTGATTATATTTTTCTCCATGACCTTGGCGATATTTGAATATAATGGTAATAGAGGTTCTTACCATAATTCGTTTACAATATTCGACGCTGTTGTACTATGCATAATTGTACATATGTATGTCACCGGCTGTCAAATATTAGTCCTCTTATAAGACCCCAACAAACACTGAAACGAAGGACAACATAGGGGAAATTACTTGTGCTTAATAAATGAAATAAAGAAACGATAAATTAAGGGAAATGAAAGTGGATGAAAAACCAACTTGCCGCAGGTGGGGAACGATCACACAAGCTTCGCATTACGCGTGCGATGCTCTACCGATTGAGCTACCGCGGCTCCGTTTCCCCATCCACTTTCTTGGGTATTAATGTTTCCTAGTAGAACCCTGGGAGTGTTAGCCAGCGCCACCATTTCCAACCCTTGGCGGCGGATGCGGAACATCCCTTCTTCCGCAGGCTTTTTTCTGCAGGCTCCCAGAAAGACATCCATCGTTGTGAAACCAGCTTATCCATACGACGCTGTATCTTCTTCTGTGTGCGTCTGGCCAATCTCAAATCACGAATGCACTTTGCGCCCCTATACCTTCGTTCCGCACGGCGGCGAACTGCCCGAAGTTTCTCTAACTCTATGTCGAATTCGGTGCGTGCGGAGTTTTTCAAAATCGTATCTGCGGCAACCTGTAAGGCACCCTTTATCGCGTCCCCTAGGCTGGATGGTATGACGTCTCGACAGCAGTCTTCCATGATTTATTTAAATTTCGGCCAGTCGCTGCATTGGACGGCTCCGGAGAACTTGGAGCCAGTCAGCCCCTCAATCGTGAGATAAATTGGGATGTGGTCACTTCCACGCGTTTCCAAGTCCGAGAACCATCGAACCCTTCTGTTCAAGGAGCGCGAAACAAAGCTAAGGTTGAGGCACCTACTATACGCTGTTCCTCGCAGTTAGGTGGGGCTTCCATCATCTAATAAAGTTTTCGTTCAGAGGCAATGGACACCAATCTTCTGATCTTGGAGCTCCCCCAAAGATAGTGGTGGGCCGGGAAATATCCAGTGATCATCCACGGCTGTGGAGTCATTGTCAAAATTTCCCGTAAACACTCGCAGTTTAGACGACTGGATTGTGATAAGTAGGCTTCCAGAATTGTGAAAGGGGTCTTCCTCTTCTTCACAGTCAAACACACGTACTGGTTTTCCTTGTCAGGTGACACCGGGTGAAGAACATATGTCGAGTCGCGGCGTATGAAAACAATAACCATGCTGCACTGCCCGTGGGTGGACGACATAATGCACTTATACCAGGCAGTCTGATGAGAGATGACAGGTTTGGCTCACAAATGATAATAACGGGAAACTGCTTCACGAATACAAACTGCCGAAAGTCGGACATTGGCGACTTAAGTCCTCTGGCGATCTATTGAAAGACAGATGCATTCTGCATTTCCACTCCCAACGACGGCTTCTGGCGGGGCATTGCTTTACCCTAGAGCCGCAAGCATTGGACCTAGGGTTTCCAGCACCTGCAGCGCGCTCTGCGCGGATGGGTTTTCATTTAGCGCAATTGACCACGCATATCATAAATGTGAAACATAAAAATTCGACCGAGTGCATAACCTGTTGAGGTTTCTTTTAGTGAGTTTTACGATGAGCACTTATTTTTGTGTCAAATCAAAGGCAGTGTAAGTAGGTTGAAAGCGCTTACGCGTGGAGAAACCGATTATCAATGTTGAACGGCAACGGTAATTTACACAATAGCTACAGTTTCCTTACACTGTACAGCGTAGCCTCGGATGCACGAAATGTTCCCTGGTGAAATTCCACTGGATTTCTTACACATAAGCCCTACAGGCTAAGAAAGCGTGCACATACACATTTCCGACTCAGTGAACTTTTCCTACAAGAATCCAATAATGATCACAGCGGTTCACGCGTACTTGAGGCACAAAAAGTCATGAGAATGATAGACCTCATTGGCGAAGCCATCTGCAGAAGCCGCTCTCTATTTTTTTTTGTACGCGTCAGCCGAAGGAAAAAAAAGTAAGATAGACAAAAAAAGTTCTTTTTCCACTCATTTATTACACGTGAGCACAATGACTATAACCTTTATCAAAGTGACCAGTGTGCAAATCGTCAGTGGAACGAAACAATGTAATGCAACTGGTGTAACGGCAGGTCATTATAAGCTATCCTCTATTTGTCTATATGTTAGAAGTTATGAAGTGATATAAGTTATGTAAGTGTGTAGGTTATTTTCTATTAACAGCAACAACAACAACAACAAGATCGAAGGCATCGGAGAAACAAACAACGTGTTAAGATTCCCAGAAAGCGTACACGCGCCTTTCTGTTATTATTATTATTATTATTATTATTATTATTATTATTATTATTATTATTATTATTATTGTGACCGGCGCGCACTCGCATAACTTAGTCGTCATGTACGGCGCCGACCTGTCAGACAGCATGCTCCGCCGCCGCAATCCCGTAGATCATGAGGCGCCACGTATGGTACTTTGCTCCCCGCAAGAGACCCTTGAGTAAACACCAGGAAAGACTCATCGCACCGATGCCCTGCCAGGGTTCCTGGGACCGCAAGAAGAGACCCTGGGGTAAGCACGGGAGTTCGAGCGAGGCGGGAGAGCGAAGTGCCGGACGGCGAGAGAGAGAAGAGCCGGAGGCAAGCCGAACCAGAGAAACGGCACAGGAGACGGCAGCGAGAAAGGCAGCGACGGCAACACGCTTCACGCCAACGCTCTGCAGATAATAAACAGTTTTCATTTAAGCAAGAATCCAGCCTTTCATCGCTGTCATTATGATCATCATCATCATCATCATCATCATCATCATCATCTTGCGTTAATTGTGTGGGCACTAGCCAATGTGGTTCAGCTGCCGCGTTGCACTGAGCTCTGGGTGTACGTTAAAGAACCTTATGTGGCCAAAATTAAACCGGAGCCCCCTGTACTTCGGCATCTCTCGTAGCCTTGTGTGTTGTTTTAGGACATTAAACACCCCGAGTGAGTGTAGCTGAGGGTGCGGAATTCTGAACTTCAGCCAAGATCCCAGTATAGACAATGAATGCTGCAAAAGTTGGCTCTCTGAAGAGAAAGGTTCGAGTTCTGCCACGCCATGCGCGTACTTTTTCCCGCGTTACACTGCAAACTGCACGTGCCCCCATAAAAGAGAGCATGTCCGCCTTTCCACGAGGCACCGATATCGCCGGGACCAACTGCGTCTCTCGTCGCGCAGCGAGCATGCGCCCTCATCACATTTTGTTCATTGTTTTTTTTTTGATAGCGGGCGCTCTCTTCGCGCACACAGACACTCCAAACCAGGCTGGGGCAATTGAGCTGCAGCAGCTGCAGACGCGTCATGCGCTGCATTGCCGCAGCCGGAAATGGTTCGGACAAGGCGTCTAAATTTTACTTCGCAAAACACAGAGCAAGCGTTTCGCATACGATCACGCGTCCCCAGGTTGTCTCTATATATTATATCTGCAAGAGACACTTTCATCTTTGTTTCCTTTAGAAAGGGTTTTAGAGCGCCACTTCGTTAGCGCTCTGCTGCCGTTTATCTCCCCCTTAAATTACGTCATTTCGACACTGCAGGCAGGGGAAGGAAGTGAGTTGAATGTGGGTGAAAGGCCGACTGCTGTTGCTTTCCTTTCTAGGGGCTACCACATCCTTGGCAGGGAAAAATGGCATATTAGCAGACTCAAGGCATACAATCGGCACTTAACATCGGATTTCCTTTACAAGAATTTATTTCTCCAGTCTACAGAAAGTATATATTCATTTATCTATAGTCTGCGGGCTGTCCGTTTAACGTGCTCGTTGCCATACATTGTCTATGGATACGCTATTAATTTTTGGCCTTCACATGTTAACCCATTATTGCGCATATGATGTAGAGAGCTATGCGTGAGCTAAGAGAAAGCCTATCTGGATATAGAATAGCGTGCAAGATCTCTATACACTACATGACCCTCTTCTTATAGAAGTGTCACCTTTCCTACAGGATCGCATTTGTATCTGAATGCGTCAACTGCATCTTGTTCGATGAGAAGAGGGTTCAGGTTCAAGGAATAGGCAGAGGCGACCAGCAATCTTTCGCTGGCAGTCTCGATCATCTTGGCGAGACTAGACAAAATGGAGGCCAATATGGTCTGCATTAATAGCAGGATAACAGAACCTAACTTGAGAAGAACTATATCACCTCCAATCAACAACACTCCTGTGATCAGTTCGACAGGGAATCTACAAAATTTACAAGCAGCTGGAAATTCCAGGCCTTCTAACATTGTTTTAAGAGCGCCCTCCTTCCTTCCGCCACCTTCCACGGTAACCACACCGCAAGATGCGAAAGAGTGAGAAAAGAGAGGTTATCATATGGCAGTGGAAATGAAGGAGCTACGAAGCCAGAAAGGCGGTCCTGCAAGAATACCTTAGAAACAAGACTAAACCAGATGCTATGGTTCTTCAGGAAACTCATGGATTATCGAAACAGCCGGAATATCAAGCTATCGGGCCTCCAAACGTGAATAATAGGACATTAACTACGCTCGTGAGGAAAGGGCTGGTGGTGATTCGTCACGACACCCAAATCTCGGATATTGACCACGTGCCTATAGAGCTCCTCCCCAGATCGAGGAAATCCTCAAGTATATTTATCCTAACCTTATATAGTAATCCAATCCTCAAAAGGCAGCGCTTCATAACTCTCTTTAGAAAGGCTAACGTTATGGCAGGTATACTAGTTCTCTAATCATAGGGGAAGACTTCAATGCCCCGCACGGTGCCTGGGGATATGGTTATTCGAGAGTGAAGGGAAATATGCTATGGCAAGACATTCAAGATACAGAGTTAACGCTTGTAAATGTGGCCGACTTTCCTACTCGTATAGGGATCGGGGTCAACAGAGATACCACATCGGGTCTTACAATCGTAAACAAGGTCGCAAAAATCAAATGGAGAAGCACCTTCGAAGACCTTGGAAGCAATCATAGCATTACAGAAATTAAAATCGAAGAAGCCGCAGATGCCGAAAATAACAAATCCGTTCAATGGATTGACTGGGACAAGTTTCACAAAATAAGAGACGATAGGAAGCAAGAGCCGATCGAAAACATAGAACGATGGGCTAGAGACCTCATCAAAGGCGTAAGCGTAGCCACTCACACTATCACGCCGGACCAACCGGTAGATAAGATTGATAGTCGTCTTGCACATATGTGGCAGGGGAAACAATCATTACTACATAGATGGCGTCAGCGAAAGTACAATAGGAGTCTACGCAAGCAAAGAGCTGAGTTAAAGAAATAGATTGAAGAGCATAGCAAGCAGTTATGCAAGCAACAATGGGATGAGTTCTTCAATGCTGTGGATGGACAAATTTTTGCTGGCCAGGCGTGGCGTATACTCAAATACCTGCTAGAACTAGACAATCCCAGGATAGTTCAAAGACATAATTTGCGAAAGCTTCTTTACGAGCACAACGGGAAGGAAGATGAACTCATCATCGAGGAAAGCGCTACATACCTTCCCCCCAACCCTATCGTCGAGCATGGGCGGTATGAGGGAAGGCCTAACAAGACCTCAGATGAGGACTTCACTACACAAGAAGTTAGAGCAGTGCTGCATAAGCTCAATACGAAATGTGCCCCGGGGCCAGAGGGGATTAATAACAAGATGCTAAGAAACCTGGATGATCAATCAGGCAATAGAGACTATTACGAAACACATAAATGAATGCTGGGCCAAGGGCGCTATACCACAATATTACAAGGAAGCCCAGGTTATACTTATTCCTAAACCTGGCAAACCAGTTAATATCACAAGTCTACGTCTGATACCTCTCACCTCTAGTACAGGAAAGTTTATGGAGCATGCATTCCTTATGAGAATTAACATTTACCTGAAAGAAAACGAGATACATCCAAATACTATGTTGGGCTTTCGGGCCGGACTCTCTCGTCAGGGTGTTATGCTGCAAATCAAGCAGCAAGTACTAGACAGTAAAGCAAAGTCCACCAGATCTATATTAGGGTTGGATCTCAAGAAAGCATTGGACAAAGCAGCACATTCAGCCATACTCAGTCGGCTCAGGAACCTAAACCCACGAGAAAGGGCATACAATTACATTCGAGACTTCTTAACGAATTCCTCTATCGAAGTCTATCCTCACCATGGGGGAACTCAAGTCTGAGTTCAGGGACAGGAGCAGTTCGGGTCCACCTCAGGGCTCCGTGATATCGCCCATGCTCTTTAACCTCATTATGATAGGATGGCCGGAAAAGCTCGAGGACATCGAAGGAATCAATCACTCCTTATACGCCGATGATATTACCATATGGATCTCGCAAGGCAGTGATGGAGAGATAGAACAGAAATTACAGAAAGCGGTAGATAAAGTGGAGGAGTACCTTACAGGCACGGGGCTTGAATTCTCTCCAGAGAAATCAGAGCTTCTCCTTTACAGACCTACCCTCAAGGGCAGGCCGCCCGAGGGAGACATCAAGGAGAAAGAGTACGAGGAGCTACATATTCGTACGAAGAATAGCGAAGCCATCCCCATCAGTAAACAAATTCGGGTCCTGGGACTCAACATTGAGCCGAAAGGAACTAACGGCGAAACTCTTAGAAAGCTCGTTACCAAGGTCACTAACGCCATTTGGTTGATCAGGCGAATCACGAACAGGTATCAGGGAATGAAGGAGGCTAGCAATGGTAGGCTCATTCACTCGTTTGCTAAAAGCTACATCATTTACGTAGCTGCGTACCTTAACTGGTACAAGGCAGAAAAGGACAAACTCAACACACTCATAAGGAAAGTTTTTAGGAGGCCATAGGCTTACCCTAAAGCACCAGTGCTGAGAGATTAATGCAGCTGGGCATGCCTAACACCTTAGATGAATTGATTGAAGCTCAGCAGATAGCTCAGTTGGAAAGACTCGCCAGCACCTGGACTGGCAGAAGTATCCTGGATAAATTGTGAATTAATTACCATAACCAGCAAGGACCCAAAGTTGCGTTGGCCAGAGAGATTAGAAGCAGGATTAAAATCCCGAATTTACCCAAAAATATGCACCTGGAATTCAAGCAGGGTCGGAGAACGAGCAGAGCTAAAGCTCTACTCAAACAGTATGGCAATGACGAGGAAGCGCTATTCGTGGACACCGCGGAGTATTCAGATCACCAAGTATTTACAGCAGTAGCAATTAATACAAAGCAAAAAAGCATACCCATGTGCTCAATCAAAACCAGGGCATCTGTGGTGGCGGAGGAGGTTGCCATCGCTCTGGCTATCACTTCTCCCAAATATAGATACATAATTAGCGAATCTCAATCCGCTGTACGAAATTACGCCTGAGGACGGATATCAGCTGAGGCTGCAAAAATTATAAACAGTAAAGCCAAACTCATACCACCTGAGGAATTTCACGACAAGAAAATCATCTGGTTCCCAGCCCATACAGCGTACGAATCCACCACCACCCCCAACCTTAACGAGTGTACCCATCGTGTTGCGCGAGGACTCATTAACCACGCCCGATTAGGGGGCGAAGCTCTGACCAAGGAGGAGATGGAACGGAAGGATAGGATTAGACTCTTCTCATTCAGTGACATTACTCAATTCTATAGAAAGTCGAGATGTATATATCCACCTCCTATCCCAAAATTGGACATGTCTCGGGAGGTTGACCGGAGGCGCCTTCAAACCAGAACTTACACGAACCAGGTACATTTTATCCGAGTGCTTCCAGAATTATACCCTGATGCCAAATGTAAATTCTGTGATGATAGATGAGCCACCCTAGAGCATATACTCTGGGATGGTGCAATAGTTTAGAGGAGAATTGCAGTCCCCCCAGATGAACTAGAGACGCGGTGGAGAGCCGCACTGACTAGCTCAGATCTTCAAGACCAACTTTGGGCCATCCAGCAAGCCCGGGAGGCTACCGAGAGACAGGGTCTTTCTGCTACCCGCGGCGCGGCCTAGACCAAAGCCATCAGCTGCAGGATAATGAATAAAGTTGTCACACACACAATGCTGTCTTTAATGAAAAACTACCGATGTTTAGCTAGCTCAAGGCCTGGCATGCTACCAGGTATTAGATGAGAAAACGCAGTGATAGACACAGGGCGCATAAATCCATAAGCATTCACATACGAGTGCACAGCAGTTCAGCAGTGCGTGGAATGTTGCTGAAGATGTCTATTATTTAACGTGAAAACTATCATTAAATATAAAGCAGAGTGGTAACGCCAGAAAACACATAAGTAGGCCTATAGTACACGCTTCTAATGAGGCTAACATTAAGCTGGTGCGATTTCAGCGTTTTAAACGTCTCCGGTGAAGCGATTCTTGCCAGTGCAAACATAGCTTAAGGCCACGCAGCAAGCCTATGCACCAAGGCTATCCACTTAGTGCATAGCCTTGCAGTCAGTTGGCGGTGATGTCAGTGCGCAAACAGCATTTGCAAGGGAAGAACACTCTCGTTGGCAAGATACAAACCACCAAACGAACAGGATGACCTGGCGCCTGGAAACTTTCCGGGAATGTGCTTTTATTTAGGCTATGTCGAACCAAGGACAACAAAACTGCGTGTGAAGAGATCCACTAAGCTATATAACTGTGGGTCAACAGAGATTATATAGAATGATCTCGCAAATAGAAGCGTAGTGCTCTGCTCATCGGTATTGCATTGGCCGTATACCGCGTGTCCATCTCTGCCGTTCAGATGCGATAGCTTTTCTAAATCGAGCAACAAACATCTGCCAGGATATCGCCCCCTGTCAGAGGCTTGCTAAAGGCCGAGAAACATCTCCATGCTACGCTTGGTACGCTGATCAACGTGGCTATACAGCTACACTCGCGTTGTTTGAACAGCTGCTGCCAGAGAGGCGGAAAGAACGCGTGCAGGAAAGCAGAGGTCGATTGATGGTTTCCTGCAGATAATCAAGGCTTTTAAATTTGTTCTTACCGGAAACAAAACGTAGAACGCAGCGTTCTGACGATATTATGAGACTCGTAGGGCACATGGACATTTTTCTTTTCTTTCTTTTTGTCAAGGCAGACGCTAAACGCAGACAGTGTACGAGGCCAGACTTCGTGTGAGAATACAATATTTGAGGATTTAGCCAACGTTCTCCACAGCGGAAAAGAAAGAAAAGGATTATAATTAGTAAATATAATTAAGACCAAACTTATCCTTTCGAATTTCGCGTCCAGACCACGGCACCAGTAACGTCGTCGTGATATATATATATATATTTCTTGCGAAGGAGTCTGCAAAACGACGCCAAAAATTCGGATGAATGGATTTTTCAGTCATTTCCCTTGAAATGGGGTACGGTGAATGGCACCAATCTGGGTTATTTCTGCCCTTCTTCTGATTTTATTATCGGCTCTTAAGATCCCTTGTTTGTGCGAACAAATCAACGAAACCTAAAAAAAATATTTCATTAGAAACGAACATATATATATTTTTTAATGTATTGCCTCCCTTTACGACAAACGTTATCCAGTCGCATTTTGGCCATTGCCCCCAGATTTTTCCACCTTTCCGCTATTATCCGTAAAGCTCAGTGCCTTGCACAGGACAATTAGGTCGTCATTTATCTCAGGATGGGTGCTATGACATGCTAACAAAATGGGCAGTACGGTTTCGGAGATATTTCCACAAGCCCATCACGTATATTCATCTTCAGTAAATTTTCTCCTTTTGCACCGTGTTTTCAAACATCCTGATCCGGCTTCGAACAGTACTGCCCTGTACTTTAAAATTGACGTAAAGCTTTTTTATTTTCATTTCTTTCTTTGCTGTTGGATAAAGCTCCATCTCTGGCTTCAACGCGCCTGCTCAGTGTGCTATATCTGCGTATCCAACTTTCCGTTTTTTACCATTTTCCTTGCCACTGTCCGCGCCGTTTACGTATGATATTTACTGATTAGTTTCCTGGTTGTTTTTCTCCACTGTGTGTCGGGATTTTCCCTATGCAGTTAGCTAGATACCCTAGCCGTCCATGTATTTTCCCTCGTATTCCTGAGTCGTTTCTCTCGAAGCAGATTTTGCTCTGAGCCCTCGTACTTTGAAGGATGTCCCGCCAGTCACCTGTACTGCCCCGTTTGTAGCTTTTCTCGCGCGCACCTAAATCTAGAGGCATGAATAGCCAACACCTCTAGCTTTCGCGAGGTGGAAAACGGCGCGGTTTCTATGGGAAGCTCTTGCGAGTAACTAATCGCAGATGCACACCAGTGCACTCAAAAATGTCCGGAGGAAACAGATTCCGCACACCTGCAGCATCCACGTCCTTCATGAGCGGCACTGTTTTGCGAGAACCGAAAGGCACCGCTAAAGCCCGTTTCCAATTGGATGCGAAGTTTGAACTACGGAAGACTATGGAAAGAGGCCAACTTTGGACTCATTTCGGTGCATAAGAAAACCATTGCGGATAAAGCACTACCATGGTGTCGACTCTAATGTTTCAGGAGTTTTTCTAACTTCAAATATTTTGTTCGTTGCAACATGTCAAATGACCAACACGTTCTTGCAAAATTATCGGGCTTCATAACACAGTCACAAAATTAAGGAACAGAATGATAGATATGAGCCTGCTGGTGATCCATGCGAGTTACTTGGTGCTGTGCGTTTCGAATGGCAACTGTACTAGTTGCTGAAGTGACCATAATTCTGCTTACTGGATTCCGAAGCATGGTGAATTGCTATTCTTGTTTTGTTTTTCGCCTTAATCTAGCTCAGTTGACTGGTCGCCCACACATGGTGCTCTATGTCACGACTTCTCTTCATTGTGCCTAATTCCTGGGGGTCAGTTGCCGGGCTGATTTGTCACTTTCTTTAACATAGACCTTTCTTTTCAATTACCAGTTTTAACCTCGGCCATCTGTTGCCCCTATGAGCTCTCAGAAAACTGTTTAGACAATTAGATGACAGTGTCGCACTTTGCCTTCCTCTTTTGGATCTTTCGAGTGTAACACCTCTCAGTGGGCTACCTGCAGTATTTCTGAACTTCAGTCTATGCCTCAATTACCAAGTCTGGAGTGACATGGACTCCTTTTCGTAACAATCTCTCCCTCTCGCATTGGGCACTTGCTTAATGAGAATGAACCTACCGCGAAAAGCAACGCACTAGCTCAAACTGGCTGAAAGGCTGAAAAGAAACGCGCGTAAAAGGTGGAGTATCAAGTGCCATTTTTTTTTTGTTCTGGCGTTAACCTGCCGCAACATTATTGTCCTACCTATCGCTGGCGATCACGCTTCACTGAGCCTGAATAATAGCGTCTGTACTCGATTGGGAAAAATGCACGTGGCATTGTCTTCGAGCCCAATTGCGCGGGTGCCATTTCCGATGAAAAATGAATCGCGGACCTCAAATGGGTTTCGCGCATGCCACGTAGTCACATACGATGGGAAGAAGGATGCCTTCACTGCGTAGGATGTAACGTGGCCTACATTAACCACTTCTCTAATAAAATTAGCAGCCAGAGACTCTGCCAATGTGTCGAACGTGCGTTGTCAAGAGAATTCATTAGTTCATGCTATTTGTGAGCGTAGACGGCGTTGATCTCGTGGACATTTAGCGAAGGGCAAGCAACGTTTGTGTCGAGACTCGCGCCATGAGCCGAGCGAGGGACGTTTTCGGCAGAAGCAGCTTCCGGAACAAGGCAGCAGTACTCAATAAGACTTCGGGAGCTGTACGTGCGTGTTGTGGCCCTTATGCGCGTGTTCTTGGTGCGCAAGTCGCTCAGATTTGTACGCAGCTAATTAAATGTAGTTATTTACTTGTCATTAGATTTTGCAGAAGTCTTGTAATTGATCAATTACATTTCTTTACTCGGTAACGCGGACTTTATTTCAGTTACATTTTTTTGGTGACCACTTACATGATGAGGCAGACTGTAACTGGCGACATAATTTCGAGCACTTCAATTTGGCGGGAACTACAGCAGAACGCCCGCAGTAGTGAAACGTAGCAGCCTAGATGATGTGCATGTTCAGGCAGGCAAACCCGGCGCCCAGTATTTCTTTCCCCATGTTAAAGGCAGGTCGTGTGGCCTCTATTGCTGGCACTGCATTTTGCATCTCGCGATGGTTCGCATTCCTATTCGTCACAAGCACCCCCATTTCAGAACGCTCTTGTTCAGTGAGTTTAAACACCGCTTTTGTCATTGGCATTGGATATTTTCCCACCTATGTTTGCTGATTTCCACGTCGGGTGTTCCTACGTTACAACATCGCTATTTCCTCCCGCGTGCACATCGACCCAATTGTCACTGTAGCGGCTGATGCCCTCACAAAACAGAAAAGAAAATCGAGAAAAAAGAGAAGACGCGGGAAGACACGGAAATCTTGAAAAGGGATTAGCTAATATGTTAACGGGAAACAGTGTGAGACAGCACTCTGGTGTAGCTGCTCTTGCTCTTTTTGTCATACGTGATGTGCTGCAAATGTATCACGCTGCCACTACACCCCACTTGTGGAAAAGGAGGAGGAATAAACGTTTATTGCGCGAAACAGCGATAAGATGTCCTTTCTTCGCTCTAGGTGGGCGGCTCGATAAATCCAAAATGCCGTTGGCTAAGGGCGTGGTCCGCGCACGGTCTACCAGACTTCGCTGATCCTCCAGGCTCGGTGCGATTAACATTGCCTCCCACATTTCTTCGAACGCCTGTGGCGATGCCGAAGCTTCATCTTAGCTGTTTTTCTCGTGGTGTGGGCACACCAACACCATCTGCTGGAGGGTGTCCGGTACATTACAGAATCGGCATAGGTATGAGAATTGTGTGGGATGCATCCGGTGCATGATAATTCCATGGACATATATGTATTCGTTTGTAGTCTGCGGGGGGCGGTGGCTTCTTCCTTGCTTAATTTTGGATGTGGTAGTAGATATTCTCTTTACAGCCGGCAGTGTTGCAATATTACGGTGTAGTTGATCGGAATGTTCTCCCCCCTCATCTCTTTTCGGAGCCGGTAGCCAACCAGACGTTATTCTGGTTAACTTCCCTGCCTTCTTCTTTTCTCTTTCTTTCCTCCGTGCGGCAGGAAATTCCGGCTGGTATGCTCTGGGGCGACAGCATCAGGTTTCGTAGGATCCCGTTGGTCACCTTGTCCTTTCCTGGCGCTGTGTTACGGGTCAGTTTGGCAAGGGCGGCGTGGAGTTCAGTAAGTGTGGAAGGGCTGTTAAGAGTGGAGTTTGGTTCGCCTTTGTGCGGTCGGGGATCAGTGGCCTTGGGGTCGGGGAGGGTTGTATCCGACAACTTTACGTTTGACTTCTTCCGAAACTTGTTTCTCGGTTCTTGGATGGGAGCGAATGATTTTCTTGTGGTCACTGAGCCACGAGTACGATGCTTCGAAGCGGTACAAAAGCGCCTCTAGTGAATGCGGTGTTGCCTTAGAAACGAGCTGTTTCTAAGGCTCAGGCGTGCGTCGCTTGCTCAGGCGCACATTTCGTTGCCGCGCCGAACGCTGCGTTGCTCGACGCTCACCGCGTCCAATGCGGGGCGCGTAGTCGCTGCGCCGTAGCCCATTGTCTTACACCCCTTGGCGGGTCGACGGGAAGGCGAAGCAGAGTAACGCATGAGTTGTTTCTTCGTCTAGCCGAACCAAATATAGCCAAGCAACAGCAGTTCAACAGGCTAAACAGTGGTTCAACAACTAAAATAAAGGCTAGTATGCTTCGTATCCTGGGCTTAACCTTAGCTAAGCCACAGCCAATTTTTTTTTTCAGTTTACGTATATGTTTCGTCTTTTTAAACCTTCTCATCAGTACTGGCATCCCAAGATGTAGGAGGTGAGAGTCTACTGCCGGCATGTCCATTGTAAATTAATGTCTTTAGTGTGCTTCACCGTCTTGACCACTTCGGTTAGCCACTCTTCAAATTTTCAATGTTTTCTTGTATGTCATGTTCTCAGAAGGCCTTCCAGTCCGTCAGCCTTACCGTTCCGGTTCTGCTCGGTTTCTTATGGTGGAGGATTTCAAGCTGGATGATGTGGTGGTCGCTACCAAGCTTTTCTTCCTTTCGTGTCTATTCGGCCATGGATATTCCTGTTGTAAGGGTGGGGTCCGGATTTGTGTCCTTGGATACACTGTTGAGTCGTTAGTTTGGGATCATTCATGAGAGTGAGGTGATTCAGTTGCGTCGTATCGGGCACTCGCGCTCCTTTCTTGGTGCTGTGCTAGTAACTCAATGCTGTGCGGGGCACATTACAATCCCCTATTATTAGGAATTTATGGCCTTTGAGGATTCTTCTGGATTCCATGATGAAGTTTCCAAAGTCAGATAGCGGATCCCTGGCTGGACTATATAAACATAGGACATATAGACTTTGGTGTGCCTTCTTCCCAGGTTGCACTTACACTAGGGCGTTTTCTACGGTTGTTCCCAGGATTGTTATCTTACGCGGTGAGATCTTCTTAGTCAGGATGATTGTTCTCTGGGAACAGGTGTGTGTATCGTACCCCTCTATGCGGACATTGGTGTTACACGTTTCTTGGCTAGCGATGTTGTCTGCTGGTTCCTGTTTGGTCAGTTCCTGGAGGTTTGCTCTTTTGGTGGCGGGAGAGGTAAAGTGGCAGGAGCCGGTTAAAGGGTGACTGCGCCTCAATCTCACGTGCCCTGCACATTACAGAACAATAAAAAGATGAGTGTGAGCTGCAATGTACGATGAGTAATTGCATCTCATCTGTTAGCTGTCTGTGGTGCCTTGTTAAGCGTGGACCATTCTCTAAAATCACTTAAATGTCTTTGGATTTTGTCGGAACTTGAGCATTGTTCACCTATCCTCGTCGTAATTTTTCTTTTTCACAGGACCAATGGTAGCTTCAGACAGGTTAATGTTTTCTACATGCGCCCCCGGCAGTGTATTGCAAATGGAGGCGCGACTTGACACTAAAGAAGGAACACACAAACTCCAGTATCAGTCGAGTCGAATCTCCTTTGTAGCAAATTTGCCCGGAACATAAGCATGCAGCAGTAAAATATTTGAAAGCGATCTTTTGAAACGCTAGTACATCGTTATCAGCTTGATACCATTTTCAGAAAACACTTTTTTAACCTTTGCGCAACTGTTTTCTACACAGTGCTTTTGTGGTCACGCGGATGAGGATATACACTATATTCTTCCAGAATGTCCTCAGCATGACGCTGAAAGACAAATTTTCATGCGTGATCTAACCACAATGGAACGCAGGCCCTTAAGACTCAAAAAGACCCTGGCCAAAGTATTCATTACAAGGGCGCACGCTGTGGCCCTCCAGATTATTTCTGGAAGCCAGCGATATCCTAAGCAAATGTTTATTAGAGTTCATATCACCTATTGTAAGCTAATTTTGTGTTGTATTTGTTCTAACTTTACGTTCCAATCTGTGCCTCACTTCATGTGCCTTTTCTGTGACCATATTCGGTGTTTTCATTTGTGCCTGCTCTTTAGTATACTTATGTGACTAGACTTTACGTTTCAGTGTGTTTTATGTGACACTATTATGAGTTGTCTTTAGCTATATATATGTGACTAGACTTTCTTGGACCCGCCATGGTTGCTCAGTGGCTATGGTGTTGGGCTGCTGAGCACGAGGTCGCGGGATCGAATCCCGGCCACGGCGGCCGCATTTCGATGGTTGCGAAAGCACACGTTTACTTAGATTTAGGTGCACGTTAAAGAACCCCAGGTGGTCGAAATTTTCGGAGTCCTCCACTACGGCGTGCCTCATAACCAGAAAGTGGTTTTGGCACGAAAAACCCCATAATTTTTTCAGACTGTGTTTGGGGGTGTTTGTGTGATTTCTCCCTTTCTGAGCCCTTGTATGTTTTGTAACTATATGTGAAAAGGAGTACTATGAACATTTATATATGTAACACACAAACACACAAACATATATATATATATATATATATATATATATATATATATATATATATATATATATATATATATATATATATATATATATATATATATATATATATATATATATATATAATGAAACGTATTGTAGGATATCCTTGGCTTCAAAGCCTTCCAAGGTACCTTTAAAAATAGTTAAATTTTTCATAAGGTGCATAAGAACAAGTCTGCTGCACGCTAGACAAACTTATTCACTTAATATTAGTGTCAAAAATGAAGCGATTTGTGCGCCGAGGCTTAACAAAGAAAACCAAAAGAGACCTTCCCGCCGGTCCCTCCTAGACTGGCCTATATATCCGCCTCTGGTGTGTCAGCCACCGAGACGGCGCTCTTCGAGAATTCTAGACGAGGTTGGCAATAGAATACGGCCCCTCTTGCAGAATCAGGCCACAAGACGCCTTACGAAAATTGTTCTTGAACTTCTGATTACACCTCGATATGTTTTTGATGATGCATCAGAGTGTTATCATAAACTTAACAGCTAATAACTAATGAAACCTCCAGAAATATTACATTTTAGTCGAACCTGACGACGAAAATATCTACTTGATCAAGTACATATTTTTGTAAAAGTTAACCAACCACAGTTAGTTATATGACTGGGCAGAAACTCCCCACTGGGGAATTGTCATATAGTGCGTAGCATTTTTTGTAATCATTACTTATATAAAACTTAATACTATACCCTTCAAACTAAGACTGCCGTATTTTAAGAGAAAAGCAACTCCAAAGAATACCACGCACACGATGAAGATATCCCCGCTAAGCTTTTTTTTTTACCACCGATCTTGCGTTTGATAAATGAAATAAATGTTGTGCGTTTATTTCTCGCATAATTTGCCCGACGACACGCTCGCCTGCGTTCCAACGCATCGTCTTCAGAAGCTTATCCCTGTTGTAGCAGACGCAATTCTCTGGCGGCTTGCGTATTCCCCGCGTTCCTTCCCGCGCAAGCTCTCGCCGGCGTTCTAACTGCGTCTCGGTAAGGCCATAGAGTTTCTCACTAAATTACCTACAGGGAAATCTGGCGCTGCTGTGCTGTGTTATGCATGGGAAAGCCGGTATATTGTGACTTCGGATCGGCATCGTTCTCGGAGAGCCAAGCAAGCACCGTTCCCTCTGTCATAATGATTAATTTTCTACTAAAGCTGCTCGTAAAAAGCTGTTTTAGCTTTATTATTACACAAAAACACGTTTTCTTTAACTATGAGAACTAGTTGCATGTACAATTATATGAAACGTAAAAAGTATCGGCGGGTCGCTAAAGTTGGAGGACAGACGACAAGATTGGCGCTCGCTTTGAAACAGTTTGTCTTCTGTTCTTGCTTTTCTTCCCTTCTTCATGCATTGTAGGTGAGTAAAGATGCAATTTGAATGAATGGAAACATTTTATGAAACTTTTACTTTAAGAACGCGTTACTTGTGGAGCCATATCCACGTTTTAGACGAAGCCTCTTACAACAGCAGCCAACACAAGCCTCGCAGACACATATACCGTCATTCCCATGACGGCATAGCGCCCCTTAAGAAACTTCCATAGACAGTGGCGCCAGATTTCCCTCTAAGTGTTATAGTGAGAAACTCAATGGGTAAGGCCAAATCAAAACGCGGCAAGCGTCTCAACGCGCTCGCTTGCCCGCGATAAATTCACAAGGGTCTCTGTCGCTGTTATCTGTCGCTTGTCGATGCATGCGTCCATGGCGTAATGGTTTCAATATTGGGCATTACTTAACGTCGTGTGCTCGAATCCTGCCGTCGGGCATTTTCAATTATGTCTATTTAATTATTTATGAAACTGTACTTTGTTTAAAATGACGTGTTTATAAAACCGTTTGAAGCCGGAAGGACGACATTTAGGCAAATATATGTACAAACCATCACTCCCATGCTGGTCTACAAAATATCGCGTAAGGGGGTTCATGCGCCCGCAAGTATGAGGCGGTAAGTGTACGGAAGTTTGAGTATCCACAGAAATTCACCTCTTCAATCCTAGGTGGTGGTATGGGTTTTTTTGGGGCGACACGAAACGGAAGGTCGAATGAAATGGAGAGAGAAATTATCCCGGGCACCTAGCCAAGGATTGTTGGGTTAGTAACTTAGTAAAAAGGTAGTAGTACTTGCTAGCTTTAAGGTAGTAACTGCTTGTCACACATGTTACTACCCTGTTAATAACTGCAGTTAGTTACGGCAAAGGTAGTAACTGTTACTTCCCTTGCCCTTACTATAACTGCAATTACTAACAGGGTAGTAAAATACGTAACAAGCAGTTACTACGGCAATGGTAGCAAGTACCATTACCTTTTTTTCAGGAGTGTACCCAAAAATAACAGCTTTAGAGCGCAATAAAACACACTCGCAGACACAAACACCCAAGGAAGGACACCCCTCCCCCTTTGTTTTTGCTCTTCACACAAACGCTCACTACCAACTGTTCATTTGGCGTATTGGTATCCACATAATTCAGAATCGTACGTAACGAACTACATGTCATTAATTACGTGTAAGCAATTAAATTATGTTGGTAATATTGCAGTTGATCAGTTACATGTTTTACTCGGTAACACTCACCGTAATTAAAATACCTTTCATCAGTAACCAATGAAATGTAACTTCATTGACGAGGCAAGCTGTAATGGGCGAAGCAGCTTTGAGCATTAGAATTTGGCGGGAACTACAACAGAAACGCCCGCGGTTGCGTCATGCATCAATTTCGCGGATGCGCCTGATTCAGACCGGCAAACTCAGGCGCACAACACTTGCTTCCTCATCTTAACGCTCCGCCACATGTCGGCTGACGATTTTAGCCAGGGTTGTGATGTCTTGATAGCGATGGCCACTTCGTACATCGATGCCAGGAAATTATCTACGGGCGATTTTTCTTAGCTGTTCATTGGCCCTACCTGGAGGGCCTTCTCCGAGCCGCAGGAGCAATGGCGCGCCGGGATCCACAGAGTGTACGCCCAAACGAGAACCATGCGGCATCCAGTAACATCAGTCTAGGGCGCCATGCGTTCGCACTTTACCACACCGCCCTATCCCCTAGCGTGCAATGTGTGTGAGTTTTCAGTGGCACTGCCTGGTGTCTTCGCAAAAGACGAGGGAATGTATGACCGACGAAAAAGTTGAAGAGCAATTGTTAATGAAAAGAGCATGTGAAGGGCTCCAGAGGACTCGCTTAAAGAACCAGGCCCGCTCGTTCTATTTACCGTGTCTCTGCAAGTTTAGTAAAGAATGGAAGGAAAGTGACCTAAACGTAACCAATTGCATTTTAGTAATTGATAAGTGTAAGTGTAATAGGCTACTTTTCATCTTTGCTCGAGCCCCCTTCGGAGTTTTCCGGGGGGCGCTGAGCCCCTCCCCCTCCCTGGACGATACCGAAGCCCCCCTCCTCACCCCCCCCCCCCCCACAGCCCCAAACACACACACCTAAAGTGCCATTACCAGAGCTTTTTCACTCACGTCGTTTTAGGTTTCTTTTGACTTTCCACGACCTTTTCACTTGAAATTTTTACTGGGGCTAATAGCTTACTGCATCACTGTTGGCGCGGACGCACACGGATTTTAATTCATACTTTGCTCTACTTCTGCGAATCCTGACAATAGGAGGACAAGCGCAGAAAAAGCACTAGCGGCGCCTGCCTCATCCGTGTTTTCTCACTTCAACATCGTTTTAAATTTACGCTGTAAACACCATACACATATACAACATATATAAATATACACACAAGACAAAGTTTATTATATTTTTCAAAAAGATGGAGGGAGCCAATTAAAAATTATTTCTCAATGTATGGGTAGGCTATGCCTAGAGAATTAATATGTTGCTGTATGTTCACCATGCTTCAAATTACTTTGCATGCTTTTTTGACCATGAAAGAAACCTATAGACTTCAGTGACCCCTTCGGCAGAGTCTTTTATCAATGGCGTGTGAAATGCACGGGAATGTTGGGTATCTCAGTATTGCTTCTTTTTCCAGTAAGCAATGCTAACGACTCATGAAAAAAGAACATTTCTAATAATTTGCAACATTTACTAGAGATGGAAACATCGTCAGTTGCATGTAAAGGTTATAAATATATACAGGGTGTCCCAATTAACTATCATGCACTAAGATTTAAAAAAAAGACCAGTGTGTTACTCGAAAAAAAAAAGCTAGTGCCTATTGTTAACATTACAGTGGAGTAGCTGCCAGTAATTTTTCGTTACTGAGCTTTAATTAGATAATTGTAATTAATTATCTAACTCGAGACGTACTATCCTAATTATCAAAGTGTGAATGAGGCATTTAAAGGCACAGCCAAGGGACATCTAACTGCGACATTTTAAGCGGCGTACTAATTGTGTACTAATCTTTTTTCCGACTGATAAATAAGCCCCGCAATATATGGAGAATGCCACGTGACTGCGCTCCCACCAGGATCACAAAGCAACGTCCTTGAACAGGCGCCCTCTGAGTTAACCAGAATGAAATAAAGGAAATCAAGAAAAAACATCGTGATCGAGCTAGTGCCCTATCTGCCGCGCACCAGCCGAATTAACACGTCGCGTTTGGTGTTAGTTGGAAAGCTATGACAGCTGTTGTCTTAGCGTAGATAAAGTGCATGGATGTTTTTTTTTTGCCGCAATACCTATCACCACAAAAGCGAATTGACAACGTCAGTGCAAATGTTTAAAGGTGCGTTTCGTTTCGTCCCAGTAGACGTGTCTTTCTCTAATGAGCAGAAGGTAAAAATTATCCTTGCTTTGGGATCTGCAAATGGCAACAAGAGGAAGGCCGCAAATATATATATCAGTCATGGAATTGTGTCTGCAGACCGAACGCATCGACTATCATCCGAATTTATGAAAATCTGAGACAAACCGTCAGCTTCCAGAAATAGCGGCGAGGGACTCCTTCTTTGAGTCTTAGCCTACGCACGGATGTTCTAGCATTTGTAGCCTCAAACACTCATGCTAGCGTGCGGGACGTGGCCTTCCAGGTTGCAATTTTCAAGTAATCAGTTTGGAGGATTCTAAATGACGGCCTTTCACCCGTACCACCTTAACCAGCACGAATGCTTAAAAGAACCTGTAGAATCGTCTAGATTTTTCAAATTGGGTCATCACAAAAGTCGATGAGTCACTGGACTTGAGCAACATCATGTGCACAGATGAAGCCAACTTGCGCAGAAACGGCTTTGGTAAATTTGCATAATGCACACTATTGGGGGGGGGGGGGGCACCAATATACACTGGGTGAAGCGCAATCGGCACCAGTTCCAGTGGTCGCTCAATGCATGGTTCCGAATTTACGTCGGTGCTATAATCGGTCCCATCTTCATCTTCTTTGATCACACACTGACTGGACAACGTTACGTGAACGAAATCCTCGAAGGAGTGGTGGATGAGTTTCTCAGCGAAGTCCCGCTGTCACGTCTTCCACTTCTGTGGTGTCAGCAAGATGTGGCACTCGCTCACAGCAGCAACCGATCACCGAACTGGCTGGATGCGACTTTTCATGCGCGATAGATTGGAAGGCACGGGTCAGCAAATTGGCCGGCTAGGTCACCTGACCTGAGTGAGTGAAGAAACTTTATTACAGGTCCAGCGAGGACGCGAACTCGTCGCGCACCCGGCTAGTCCCACGTCGGGACCGGCAGGTCCAGCCCACCGGCCCGGTCGCGGGCACGCCGGACAGCCAGGATTTGCTTTTCTAGAGCGGGGCTACGCAGAAGCGAGTCCCACTCCTCCTTGATGAACTTAGATTATGTCGACCCGCACTCCCAGAGCATGTGCGCTAGAGTCGAGGTCTGCCCGCAGGAGGGGCAGGCGTTGTCGCGATACACGTCCGGGTAAGCCTCATGGAGAACGGACTGACTCGGATACGTGCTGGTCTGCAGAAGTCTAAGCGAAATGGCTTACGCCCTATTCAACTTGTGGTGAGGGCGTGGAAAGACTCTTCTGGACATGTAGAAGAATTTAATAATCTCGTTGTGAGTAGCGGGAGCGTCCCTGTGGCCGTAGGGAGGAGGGGAGTCGGTGCTTCTTGCAGAGGAAGCGCGGTCGGTGAGGTCACGCGCAGCCTCGTGAGCAGACTCGTTGATGTTCGGGGGAGCACCCTCGACCCACCCTACGTGAACGGGAAACCAGTGGATTGAATGATGCGAGAGAGCATATCGACTCGAGCTGCTAAGAAGACGAGCAGCTTGCTTGGCGATGCAACCCTTCTGAAAAGCCCCAACTGCCGTTTGGGAATCGCTATATATCTCGGACCCACGAGCGTCTAGCAGGGCGAAGGCGATGGCGGCTTGCTCGGCGACTCCGGAGTCTGAAGTGCGAATGGAGGTGCTATTGGGAATCTTGCCGCTGGAGTCGACCACAACGATGGCATAGGTCTTCCCATCGCTGTACTCCGCGGCGTCGACGAAGCTTGCTCTAATGTCTCGTTGCTTGGTCTGTTTGAGGATGGCTGCTGCTCTGGCCTTGCGTCTGCCCTCGTTATGGACGGGATGGACGTTTTGGGGCACAGGGGCCACTTCGAACTTGTCTCGAATGCACCAAGGGATCGGGATACTGACCATCGGGAATCATGCAGGGTGGTAACCCAGCTCTTCGAGGATGTGTTTACCTGCCGCTGTGGTGCTCAGGCGAGTGAGTTGCGCGCGTTCTTGGGCTTCGGCTATCTCCTCGGCAGTGTTATGCACCCCCAGCTTGAGGAGATCCTCGGTATGGGTCCTGATGGGTAGCCCGAGAGTCCTTTTGACCACTTCGCGGATGAGAGCGTTGAGCTTGTCTCGCTCTGCTCTGAGCCAGTTGTGCATAGAAATTGTGTACGTAAAGTGACATAATACGAAGGCATTGATAAGCCTGAGGAGTTTGTTTTCCTTCATTCCTCTGTGCCGTTTCGCTATTCTGCGAACGAGGCGGAAAGCGGTGTCCGTCTTTGCGATGATCTTGTGAAGAGCCGTTCCGTTTCCGCCGTTGAATTCGACAAATATGTCCAGGACCCGAATAACGTCGACCCTGGGTATCACCCCTCCCCCCCCCCCCCGTCATAGGTGCGAAGACTGATGCTGCTTTCGGAGACTTGCTTCCAATCTTCGGGTCCTTCTCTTTTCTGTAAAGCAGAAGCTCCGAGTTGGCGGGGGAGCATCGAAGTCCGGTAGGGCGGAGATACTCCTCGATCATGCCGATCGCCTCCTGCATGGATTCTTCGACTCTGCCCTCGCAGCCACCGGAGCACCATAAGGTGATGTCGTCGGCGTATATGGTGTGCTTGACGCCATCTACGCGTGCCACCCTCTCGGAAAGACCAATCATACAGATGGTAAAGAGTGTGGGTGGGATGACGGCGCCCTAAGAAGTGCCCCGCCTTCCGAGGGGCACATCGTCGGAGCGGAAGTCCCCGATGCGAAGCTTGGCCTTCCTGTCCGTTAGAAAAAAGCTGACATAGCTATGGAATCTCGAACCGAGACACAGGTCTGAAATGGTCTTTACAATGAAGGTGTGGAGCACGTTGTCGAAAGCTTTCTCGAGGTCCAGACCGAGCAAAGCCTTGACATCTCTGGAACGGCCATCTAAGATCTGATGCTTTATTAGCTTCATTGCATCCTGCGTCGAGAGTCTGGTGCGGAAGCCGATCATGTTGTACTTGTGAACCTCGTTGTCTTCGAGGTACACGTTGACCCTGTTGAGGACGACGCGCTCCATGACCTTGCCAACGCAGTAAGTTAGAGAAATCGGCCTGAGGTTCTCGATGTTCGGGACCTTGCCGGGCTTGGGAATGAGCACCGTGCAGGCCATCTTCCATTCTGCAGGAACATCGCCGCTATTCCCGGACTCGTTGATTTTGTCGGTCAGAAAAACGATCGACGTGCCCTCGAAGTTTCTCAACATTCTGCTGGTGACTCCGTCCGGACCCGGCGCAGACTTACGGTTGAGCGCGAAGATGGCCTGTCTGACCTCGCCAACGGAAAAGCCTTCGTCGAGCTCGGGGCGTGAAGGGCCTCGGTAGTCTGGGAGTTGGGTCACCGGATTTCCGTCGCGACGGACGGGCAAGTACTTCTGTACGAGTTTTGAGACGAGGTCATCGACCGTGTGAGACCTGGTGGCTTCGTGAAGGGCCCGGGCCAACGTATACCTCTGATTTGGCTTCGAGCCGCTTTCGTCGAGAAGGTGCTTCAGCATACCCCAGGATTTGCCGTTGCGCATCTGTCCGTCGATAAATTCGCAGAGCTCGTCGCACTGCTGCTGGCATACCGCCTTGCAGTGGTCATCGATTTCCTTGTTGAGCTCCGAGATCTTTTTTCGGAGTCTGCAATGGAGCCTTTGACCCTTCCATCGGCGGAGCAGGGCGTTTTTGGCCTCGATCAGGTGGGCAAGTCTGCTGTCCATCCGTCGAGATCGGTTTCCACCTTCTTGGTAGCCGCGGAAGCGTCGTTCCGGAAGCCTTCGCACCTTTCTTCGAGAGTGGCGGGTGTCTTGGCTTTGCTGGGTTCTTCGCGAATCTTGCGAAAGTGGTCCCAATCGATGAACGTGAATGCCTTGATCCTACTCCGGGACACCTTGAAGTTGGTCTCGAGAATGTAGTGGTCGCTGCCGAACTCCATGGCGGTGCTCTCCCAGCCCACGTCCTCGACGTTCCTGACGAACGCGAGGTCGGGTGTCGAGTCCCGGGTGACGGAGTTACCGATGCGCGTAGGAAAATCCTTGTCAGTGACCAAAGTTAGGTCCATCTCGTTGGCATCTTGCCACAGGTTGCGCCGCTTGGTAATGTAGTAGATGTAACCCCAGAAGCCGTACGGTGCATTGAAGTCACCGACGAGGACCAAGGGTCGCGGGCCGGCCAAGTCGGTCGCTTTCTTGAGGATGGTCTTGAACTGCTGGCGCGAGTCCCTGGGGTTGCTGTAGATATTGTGGACGAACACGCTGTTTCTGCGCTGATTCCGCTGCGGTACGTCGAACAGGATCTCAACCGTGACATATTCAATTCTACCACTCACCAGCTTGAGGTCGTGGGTGAGATGAGTCAGCCTTTCATCAAACAAGGTGCAAATCCCTCGGCCACGGGCCGGCCCGACACGGCCCTGTAGCCCTGGAGCGAGGCGGTGGAGACTAATGTTTCCTGGAAAGCAATGACTTGAGGTTTGACAGCCAAAGACCTGAAAAACTGCTGCAGAGGGGCTTTTTTGTTAGAATACCCCATGCAGCTCTATTGCCAAATGCGAAAACTCTTTTTGGACCTATCCATTATGGCGGACTGGACGGACCACCACCTAACGGGACAATTAGGGCTGCGCAAAGACTGGGACCTCCTGTCGCCGCCTTGGTGGGATACTGAAGTCTAGCTTCCTTTAGTATGGCGGGAACGGTTAACGGTTGTACGACGGAGGCGTATGAAGCCATTCGCGCCTCAATGGCGTCGATGCGATCAGCGAGAGCTTTGAGGCCCCCGTTGGGGACTCCGAGTCACAGCCGGAATTTGGCGAACGTTATCAGTGAGACAATTGACGCTAGCGGTGACCTATTTGAGGCCATCTGCCAGCCCAATGAGAGTTTGCTTAATCTCTCTGACTTCTGCGGACAACGCTCCCAATTCACCTGTTTGTTTTACTACTGCTCTGCGTTTGGAGGACGTCGCAGCACCGTCTACCGGAGCTGGGACTGGAGTCTCTGTGGCCCTGCCTGGCGCACCGTTATCCGACACATTCCAAACGAGTTTGCTGATCTCTGCCATTTCGTTACCTAGCCTCTTGACCGTGCCCTTGAGCTCGTCGTTCTCTTTGCGTAAGCGAATGACTTCCGCGTCCCTAGCTTGCTCTAGGTGCGGGTCGTTACGAGGTACCTGAGCAGCTTCTGTATTGGCACCGAGCTTGGGACGTGCCAGATCGGCCCAAACGAGGGTCGGCTGCTTCCCGCGACGTGTGGAGGCGGACTGAGGTCCAGATGCTGGCTGGGTTCTGGAAACCAGGCGGCCCGTGGAACCGGACCTGGATCGGACTCAGGATTTTGACATCGACCTGGCCCTGGAGACAGAGCGGCTCCTGTTGCGACCCCTGGAGCGGCCACGAGACCTGGATCTCCCCCTGGACCGGGAGTGGCTGCGACCGTATTGGCCTTCAGGCGATGCTTATCGGGCTTGATTCGCGCCCTCCATGGGCGGGAAATGCTCGGCGTTGAGGGCACGGGAGCGTTCCCCCGTCTGCTCCAGACGGGATACGGCGTCTGAAATCGTCGCTTGCACGCCTTGGCGGTGGTAAGCTGGTCACCTCCACACAGCTTGCATTTGGGATCGCACCTATGCTGAGCGTCGGGGTTTGCTTCTCCGCATCCTCTGCAGATGGCGTCGTTGGGCGACGGGCAGACGTCCGAGCAGTGCCCGAGTCTGCCGCAGCTGTAATCCACGTCCATTTGCTTGCGAAATAAAGTGCACCTGACGATAGTGCCGCCGTACGAGACAAAATTTGGCACCCGGTACCCCTCGAACAGGACCACCACGGTGCCGGTGTTCTTGATTCTTTTGGCGCCCAGCGCCGTGGGATTGCTCGGGTTGACGAGTTTCTTGTCGATCGCCGCGGGCCCGTCGGTAAGGGAGACGCCTCGGATGACGCCCTTGCACGTGTAGTGAGGGGCGGCCTCGTAAGCGCTCACCTCGAAACGTTGACCGGCGACGGAGATGCCCTCGATGCCGACGTAGCGTGCAGCGTTGTCCCTGTTTGGTGTGCTGATCACCATTATGTTTTGTTGAAAGTTGGGACACATCGTGTCGGTGTCCCGCGACGCCGAATCGCGCCCGGCAGCCTGCCATATGGCGTCGGCGACTGCGGTAGGTCCGCACTTGCTAATACACAGGCCTCCCCTGGGCCGCACGACGATCGTTGCCTCTTCCTTGGGCATCGGAGGCATCCTGCCCCCTCGAATGATCTTGCTTTTAATGCCCGTGCGGTCGCCGCGGCGCCGAGCGTTGGAACCGGCGTTATGCTGAACGTCGGCCGCACTGGCATTGGCCGCATTTCTCATTCTCATTGAAGAACGTCTGGCGGCAACGAGCTGCCACCCGGAGTCTTTAGTGAAGTCCTCGGGGGATAAAAACTCCCTTTCCACCTCACACTCCGTCACAAAGTCCGTGGAAAAGCCCCCGACGAGACGAGGTGGGCGAGCGATACCTCGCCTCGCGAACCGTAACACGGTTAGGCTCAGCGCACACTCACGGCGTAGTCGAAAGAAAAACGGCAAGAAATGTCACAAAAGTCCACCCACCCACAAAATTCGGGTATCGGCGTGTCCCTCTTGACTTCATGGATCCGAAAATGTAGAAAGTTCAGGGGTACACACTCGAAAAACATCCCAAAATGTTGGCAAAAAGCAGGAGCCGAGTGAAGCACGTCACATGTGGCTCAAACCTGACCTCTCTCCACTTGATTTCTTTCTTTGGGATTATGTGAAAGATCGTGCCTACATGATCGATACGGCGGTCAGATTAGTTGAAGGTGAGGATAACGGAACGTCTGCCGTAGAATTCCGGCGTCGGTCATCAAGAAAGCCTGTGAAGCTGTGAAGACACAGTACTACGTAGCTGCCAAAGGAGACCTATTCGAACACTTCCTATGCGGCTGTTCAACGGAGCTTACGAATTCATAAATAATAAGGGCACACTGAAATATGATGTTTTTCTATTTTTTCCTTTTTTTGTGCAGACATCCTGATTACCGATTCGGTTCATTAAGAAGTAGTATACTTATTTTCTTGAACGCATTGGTTTTGCCTTTTCTCTACACGCTGGTCGCCTCGCGGTCTGTTTATTTCGCTTTTATTTTTGACACGAACTTGTTTTCGCAGAACGTATACACTTTTATGAAAACTGAGATGGTCACATTAATTAGGCTTTCGTCCGAAGCAACATTCTGGCGCGAAATATAGTTGCACGCGCACTCTTTCGATGTAGTGCTAGCAAAGCCGGGATTTTCAAACAATCTGTTCCTATTACATTGCTTTACGCATTTCGTGCGTGATCAGAGCGGCGCTTCGACCGCGTTATCAAGGGGCTTTTTATTATCAATGTGATGAGTCGGCCTTGAGAGAGCGATAATAAGTGTGACGTGGAGAGGAAGGAATAGCTGCAAAGCCGCGAAACCTGCCGTTGGTGCTCCCTCAGTACCATCATCAAGATGATGCGCTGTCTCTTCGGGTTTGGAACAGGCAATGCAGTTGCTTTCAATCAGCTTATTTGAGGGCGCTGCTTTATGATGCGGGCGGGAGCGCACTTAAGTGGTATTTATCATACTTCGTGAGGTTTCTTTACCAGCCGGAAAAATTGTATGCAATTAGTAAGGCCGCTGAAAACATCGCAGTTAGATGTCATTCTGGGGTGCTTACAAATGCCTCATTGATACTTTGAAAGTTAGGATAGTACTTCTCGAGTTAGATGCCTAATTGCAATTACCGAATTAAACCACAGTAACGAAAGAATTACTGGTGGCTACTCCGCTGTACTGGAAACAATATGCACTAGGTTTTCTTCGAATAACGCAACTGCTCTTCTTTAAAGTCTTGGTGCATGATAGTTGGGGATAACAGTATGATTCACTTACTAACCGAAATGAGGCCAAGCTGAATTCACTCGAAATCAGAACCAACAGCAGTCATGCGCAGCAGCGCTTATACTCGGACTCACAGAAAAAGAAACAAAAAGATAGGGAGATGCTGCTGCAGTTTCGCCGAAAAGGCGAAGCGGTATTAATGATAGCCAATATGTGACACTTACACGAAGGAAGATGACATTGCGTCGCGGTTGTCTTCCATGAATTAGTTCATGTCGACGCATTTGCGCCGCTGATTTGTTCTGTGGGCAGCCTCAGAAGGAGGCGGCATGGTTCCCCGCACAGTTCGCACATTTAGGTTGAAGAAGAGACTTGCACTGCTTGTGGTCATGGTCTTCTGAGCATATTTTGCATCTACGTGTGCTACGGCAGGTTTTCGCCATGTGCCCGAATCTCTGGCAATTATAGCAGCGAAGTGCGGGTCCTAGGTATTCCTCGACAGGGTGACTGGTGAAACCCAAGTAAATTCTTCCAGGAATAGGGCGGTCGTCTCTGAAAGTCAAGATTACCGTGTGAAGTGGATATGACTTCACTGCTCCATCTTCTTGGCGGGAATACCTTATCTGTCTGCGTGCCGATATAACTCCTGCGTCTTTCAAGAAGTCTAGGAGTTGATCGTCTGTGTACTGCAGAGGCACATGTTTTATTTTCCCAACGTTTCGCGTGTACGACTCTGGGATGAATGGCTTGACTTCCAGGCCACCTACACTTGAGAGCATCAAAAGGCGTTTCGCCGATGCTAAGGAAGCAACGCTAACACTGAAACTTCCATCTCTGGTCGTCCTGAAAGACTGTACTTTCTCTTTGGCAGCAGAAACTATTTCGGCAGACACTCGGTTTGGATTTACTTGCCAAAAAGTAGTACCTTCATTTGTTGGGCGAAAGACAACCGGAATGCCTTCGGCTCGCTTTTTCTTATACGTGACCACAGTAAATGGCGCATCTTCACCCATATCTTCATCATCACTTAGCTCATAAGTCGATGTTCTATCATCGTCCTTGCCGTCTTCTAGGCGAGGTTTCTTGGTCTCGGCTTCACCATCAGCCATCATTCCTGAGTTCGCTGAAGTTGATTCTGAGTTGGGGAGAACCAAACGTGCCGGCTTTATGAAGTTTTGTGACGCTTGCAAGGCTCCAGGCTTTTCATTACGGCCCGTAGCGTCATTCATATGGCTTGTTAGGTTTGGACGAGCATAAGGCTCGTGACGATGTTCTCGGCTTCCGACCACCGTAGCGGCGGGGTAATAGACAGGTCTTCAAAAAAGAAATGTCGTACCTGTAAGGCGCCTGGCTCGTCGAATCTTCACCCGATCTTCACCCGATCTTCACCCGATCTTCAATCGTCGTCAAAGGTAACCGTAACTATCCAAAAAACCAGAAAACTCAGAGCACCACATAAAAACAGCGACCGAACAGATACACTCTAATGATACACTCTAACAGCTCATTCTAATGTATTTATATGTGGCGACTTCAACGCACACAACATCATCTGGGGCAGTGATCACTGTGATGCACGGGGTAATGTTATTGAATGCGCCATAGATAAATGCAACTTGACTGTTTTAAACGATGGGTCGCCAACATTCCTTCGTGGATATAATTACTCAAGCTGCATAGATGTTACCCTGTGTTCACATGATCTAGTGAATGGTGTGGGATGGACAACAGATATGGAAACGCGCGGAAGTGATCATTTTCCCATTCTTGTTAACCACCCTAGCATGCACTATGATATCAGGCGTTACAGCAGACTAACCAACTGGCAAGCTTTTCGATACCGCCTAACGGATCAAATTAACCAACATGCAACAGTGGAAAAATTTACAGAATTTTTGCAGGATAATATGAACATATGCACAAAGAAGGTCCCAATACCAAAAGACTATGCTGCAGTTGACGGAGAATATGAACACCTAAGAGCCATCCGACGCCGATCCGAAAGAGCTTACCGACGGAGCGGAAGTTTAGAAGCATACAGAAACGCTCAGAAAATACACAATGTAATGCGCAGACGAATGGAAAGCTTAGGCAAACGGCGCTGGCGCGATTTCTGCGGCACGCTGTCTCCTCACACGGCTGTCCCACGAATTTTTCTAGTAATTCGTTCTTTAAGCGGACCTGTAACACAAAGCTTCCCATTTCGTGCTCTCGCTGTAGCCAGGGACACGTGTGAAATATTAGTTGCAGATGAATTTTGTGAGCTAATTTCCAGATCTGCCTTTTCATCGCAATGTGCAGAATTTGATATTTCAGTAGAGTTGGCTAAGCGAAAAATTACTGCTTGCTACTGGGCCCAACATCCTCAGTTAGATCACACTTTCACATTAAACGAGCTCCAATGTGCAATTGCATCATGTCGCCAAAAGTCCGCTGCTGGGCCGGACGGCATTACGTACAATATGCTAAGAAACCTCGGACCGACAGGTGCAAATGCGCTCTTAGACATCTATAATAACTTATGGATAGAGGAAACTGTACCTGACTCTTGGAAAGTCGCTCGAATCATACCAATTTTAAAACCTGGTAAGACGCCCTTGTGCCTTGAATCCTTCCGCGCCGTTAGTTTGACAAGTTGTTTATGCAAAGTAATGGAGAAAATGATTGACGCGCGACTTCAATGGTGGTGTAATGAAACGAAGGTGTTGTCCAACTACTTAGTAGGTTTTAGAAAACATAGATGCACAATGGATGCAATATTAGATATAGTAACCTGTGTGGAGCACGAGAGTGCACGTGGAAACATGACGATAGCAGTATTCCTAGACACAGGCACGTACCCAGGGGGGGGCCCGGGGGGGCCCGGGCCCCCCCCGAAATCAAATGGCATACCCCCCCCCCCCGCCTCCTCACCCACGCCACCACTCCTCACACATTCCTAAAGCGCTGCCAGATCAATGTTGAGACGTGGCAGCTATTCATCGGTCAGCATTATGCAGCCTTTTGACTCCTTTTGGATGGCGGTAGTTATCAGCATCTCTTGGGATGTGAAGGCCAGTTTTCTCATAGATTCGGCGCCCGCGCGATTAACTCGATATGCGTTCATTTGTCACCATCGATTCAACTGTCACGCGCATAGCTGTTGCTTTTGTTAGTTCAACGTTCTTTGTTTAGGCTCATCCTGGAACCAGGAAAGGGATGCGGCTGTTACTCAGCTGGTCTGTACTCTCGTGGAACGAGTTGCGGGCGGAGAAAACGCCAATTGCGTTTAACTTTTCCTTTCGCTTCATTATTTCCTTGAATGACAGCTCGCCGCGACGCTGGCACATGCCCGGAATCATATGCACGTGATATGGGTTAGATAAGGCGGGAAATAAAATAATGTGAAACAGCGTCCATCAAGAAAACCTGCAATAACCCTTAAACCCATAATGAAGATGACTGTCGCCCGTTACCTCGTCTGTTTTTTCCCTAATTGTATAGCACTTTTCGTGCAAAATTGGCAACTGGAAACAAAAATCGCAAGGAGTTTAGAAATCAAGCGATCTATTAAGGGAGAGAGCCAAGGAAACAATCAAACTGCAAGGAAAAGCGAATTTAACAACAAATCTAACAAATATTACCGTTGCTTATGAAAATATTTATGGATCAACATCTTTTTATTTAAAAAGGAAGTAGAGAAAACGCCGCCGGAAGCGGAGAACAATTACGTGTTTTGAATGACGCTTCTACAGTTGTCGGTCGAACCGCCTCACGTAGCCACTTCTCTATTGTGCTTATGTGGGTGTTTTTCTAACCTTTCGCGGTGGGCGCAATACGTCTACGATCGCAGTATCCTGCGCTCTACGCGGTTGTATGGGACTGGCGGCCACACAGCGGTACGCAATTTCCCAAATAACAACACGAGTCGTTTTCGCACTTGGAGCAGTAAACGAGGAATCCAAAAGAACTGTGATTGTTCCGCAAATATATATTTCGCTATAATTTTTCCAGACCTAATACAAGAAATGTTTCTATAGTCAGCGACAACTTAAGTCTACAGTGAAGCGATCGCCCACGCCCTCATTACAACCAGCCACTGTTCCTCCACGAGGCTGAAAATAATCCGTACTTCAAACTTTTCCTGTTACCCAAATAAGGCGGTAACCACAAAAACGTAAAATTATTAGCGCTAAATTTTACACGTTTTCCCTCGCCTATTACAGCGGAATGACGAAAGCCTAATTCTTTATTGAACTGAAATGCTTGCTTCGCGGCAACTATTTATTGTCGAGCTTCACTTCAGTTGGCAGTGAAATTTCATGAGTAAACCGGCTCAGCAGTGAAAAGAACTGTACCGCAGACTTTTAAAGAGTGAAGTATACTCAGACTCCGTACACTTTGTCCATGTCTGTTGCACACCTCATTGCTTCCGCCGATCGAAAGATTCTTCAAGAGCAGCGGACGATCCGGAGCTATCAAGCACGACGCCATTTTGATAAGGCCACATGACGATGATTTTGTTTGCTTCTGTGATTAACTGGCGTAGTAATATTGCTACATGCGTGTGGTATTTGTTTGAACGAGGCGCGTGGGTGCCATCACTCCAGAAAAGAGGAGGAAGAACGAACTGGGCTCGCGCTGTGAATCTAACCGGTCAGCGCAGCAAGCGTTGTTGTAAATATAACCTATAAATAGTTTCTCGTCTTACTGACTCGTCTTTCGCGTAAGAATATCTACAGAGGTTCTACAGCTACCTTAATTCTACACAAGAAAAGCAGGGAGACACCTATAGAGAAAGGGGTCAGACAGGGAGACACAATTTCTCTAAAGCTATTCACTGCTTGCTTAGAAGAATTCAAGCTATTAAGCTGGGAAGGCTCAGGAGTAAAGATCGACGATGAATATCTCAGCAACCTTCGGTTTGCCGATGACATTGTTCTATTCAACAACAATGCAGACGAGTTACAACAAATCATTGGAGACATTAACAGAGAGAGTGTAAGAGTGGGGTTGAATATTAATATGCAGAAGATAAAGATGATGATAAATAGCCGGGCAAAGGAACAAGAGATCAGGATCACCAGTGGGCCTCTAGAGACTGTGAAGGAGCACGCTTATCTAGGTCAATTAATCACAGGGAACCCTGATTATGAGAAGGAAATTCACAGAAGAATAAAAATGGGTTGGATCGCATACGACAGACACTGCCAGCTCCTGACTGGAAGCTTGCCATTATCATTGAAAAGTAAGGTGTGCAATCAGTGCATTTTGTCAATGCTGACATATGGGGAAGAGAGTCGGAGTCTGACAAAGATGTTTGAGAGCAAGGACCACGCAAAGAGCGATGGAACGAAGATTGCTAGGCATAACATTAGATAGAATACAGAAAGACAGTTGTTTGGATCAGAGAGCAAACGGGTATAGACGATGTTCTAATTGACATCAAGAGGAAAAAATGGAGCTGGGCAAGTCATGTAATGCGCTGGTTAGATAACCGTTGGACCATTAGGGTTGCAGAATGGGTACCAAGAGAAAGAAAACGCAATTGAGGACAACAAAAGACTAGGTGGAGCGATGAAATTAGGAAATTCGCGGGCGCTAGTTGGAATCGGTTGGCGCAGGACAGGGGTAATTGGAGATCGCAGGGAGAGGCCTTCGTCCTGCAGTGGACTTAAAACATGATGATGATGATGATGATGATGAAGGAGGTGGGCCCCCCCCCGAAAAAAAATCCTGGGTACGTGCCTGCCTAGACATCAAGAGGGCATTTGACACCGTTAGTCACGTTCATGTCCTGCTAAGCATGTTGGAACTTGGTCTGTCTGGCCGGTCCTTGCGATGGATTTCTGAATTTTTATCAGGTCGCAAAATATTTGTTCAGACGGGTGAAGGAAAGAGTTCTGAACATATTGTCAAACAGGGAGTACCACAGGGAAGCGTACTCAGCCCCTTCCTTTTTAACTGCGTCATGGCTGATTTAACGCGAAGACTGCCATCACAGTTAAAGTTTTCACTGTATGCAGATGATGTGTGTATTTGGACATCTGGGTCTAAAGCTCAACTACTCCAGATGGCATTGCAAGACGGCATAAATATCATCAACCAATTTTTGAGAGAAAGAGGAATGGTACTATCACATGCAAAGACTGCTGTATTGCCCTTCACTCGGAAGGTGTTAAAAAATTTCACTCTTAATCTGGAAGGACACCCTCTAACGATTGTCACACAGCATCGATTTCTTGGCATAATACTTGATAGGCAGCTATCCTGGGCACCCCACTTAAAAAAACTCGAAAACGAGGTCAATGCCATAGTGACTGTACTTCGCAGACTTGCAGGCACATCATGGGGCGGATCAGTATCATCCATGCTGACTGTTTACAATGCATTAATACGACAAAAAATTGCATATTCCGCGCCCATCTTACACGGACTTTCCCACACGTCAGAAGAGAGACTTCAAAGACTTTTAGCTAGAGGACTACGCCTGTGTCTAGGAGTTCCACGAGCGACTTCGAGTTCTCTTGTAATAGCTGAGGCTCGCCAATCACCATTTCCAGTTATGCGAACTACAGAAACATGCCGGCATTATTTCCGCCTTCAAACCCAGCATAAAAACCACCCATTGGCTCTAGACATAATGAATCGAGATAGAAGTTATGTTCATATAGAAATTCAAGAAAATCTTCACATATTGCCAGAAAATGAATTTTGGAACTCAGACATCGAATATCCTCCATGGCTGCTTGCAGTTCCAAAAATTGAATTATCAGTAGAAGGGATATTCAGCAAAAGAGACATGTTCATTCAAGCTGCTCAACAACTAGCACTATACCAGATATATATGCGGTATTCAGGATACACACACGTCTATACAGACGGCTCCAGTACAGCAACCTCTTCAACTTCATCATTCATTATACCGCACCTCAACAAACAAGAATCATTTAAGTTATCTCGTGCGACTTCGTCCACAACGGCTGAACTGTTCGCAATCCTATGTGCGGTAAAATTTATATTGTCAGTAGCAGAAGCGCAAAAATGGGTAATTTTCAGCGATTCACAGGCGGCACTAACATCACTCTGCAGCACAAAGGGGAAAACATTCAGCGACAGTATAATATATGAAACACTTAAATACCTCACAAAGGCAAGCGAAGCAAAACATGCAATAGCATTCCAGTGGATACCAGGGCATTGCAACATTCCTGGCAACACAGCAGCTGATGAAGCAGCACGACAAGCGCACCTGAAAGATGATACGGCTCCGCTCCCAATATCAAAGAATGAATTACGCTGCATTATAAGGACAACGTCTTTCAACATGTCTAGAAACACTTGGTTTGACCAGAATTCTAAGAGCTCTGACTTATATCATATTGATCCATTTATTGAATTCAAATTTTCATTGTCATTAGATAGAATTATGGAAACGCTTATTCATCGATTAAGGCTAGGCACTGCCTACACAAAGCATTTCTTACACAGAATTGGCTGAGCGGAAACCCCCGAATGTGATTGCGGATTTGTAGATGAAGATATATATCACCTCCTTCTAGATTGCCCACATCACGACACACCAAGATGCCGACTTAAATCAGCGCTAAGTAAATTAGACCGCAGACCTTTCAGTTTAAGGAAACTTTTGGCCCCTTGGCCAACAACGGCCTTGCAGAAGAGCGCTTTAAAAGCACTAAAGACTTTCTTTGAAGACAGCGGCATCGCTGGACGCTATTAGTGCTTTCATTGTTTTGTTCATTTCAATGTGCCTCTATATATCCATCTGTTTGGGAATTATGTTATGTTGACTGCTTTGTTGTGACTGTGAATGATTGTTTACACGATGTATATACCACCCGCTGACTAGACAATGTGCTATTAGGCAACAGTATCGTTTGTACTTTTGAGACTTTCGACTACATAAGTGTGGAGACATTTGCCATGTATACTGTATGTACCCGCTGACCCGCTGACTAGAAAATGTGTTATTAGGCGACAGTATCGTTTCTACTTTTGAGACTTTCGACTACATAGGTGTGGAGACATTTGCCATAGTCTTCCTGTGGAAACGTTGCTTTATAAGTCCTGGTGCTTGTGTGAAATGATTATTTGATATGTAACCGTGAACCCTGAATGATGTATGACGGAACCACCCAAGAGATAAGGAGTAGCCGGCGCCTTAAATTGCGCGCCAACATCTCCTTATATCATATCAATAAAAAAAAAGGAAGATGACACTACTGAGAGGACTCAGGCTGTGAAATTGTACTGTCTCCTACTAGGTCTGGTATATACTCATATAACGCCGTCACTTCAGCGCTCAATTCTTCGATGTCACACTAAGTATCTTCAAGTGGATATATATATATATATATATATATATATATATATATATATATATATATATATATATATATATATATATATATATATATCCACTTGAAGATACTTAGTGTGACATCGAAGAATTGAGCGCTGAAGTGACGGCGTTATATGAGTATATACAAGACCTAGTAGGAGACAGTACAATTTCACAGCCTGAGTCCTCTCAGTGGTGTCATATATATATATATATATATATATATATATATATATATATATATATATATATACACATATATATACGGGGTCCGGAAAGCTGGTCGGGACCCAGCCTCCTCCGGAAAAATTAAAACGCTCCGCCGATGCCTAAGCTGCAAGCGTATTGCCTGCCGCGAGGACCTTATCGCTCGCCGTGCAGGACTGCCGTCAGGCGACCTGCGGGCTGATAAGTGTGTCGATATTCCAGTCTTTTTGTCACCCTTGTGGAATGCCCTTCTTTTTCGTCCCCTTTAAGGCAGATACAAAAGTGAAACAGAAATGTGGAGAGATCTAGATAAGCAGCCTTGATTACCTTGTTTTGCGATGGACTTTATTCGCTACTCGCTATCTTCGTCCTCTTGCTCTTTTTTTCCCTGCCGTTTCCCTGTCGCGTGAAAGCAACGGAAGACACGTGCTGCTACAGGACACGGCTGATTGCCCAACTGCATTTCGTGTCGAGGCGCGATCGGTAAAACCCAATTCGGAAATGTCCAAAAAGCCTGGATGTGACATCAGTGAATAGGCTGACACAACGATGTTAAAAATACACTCAGAAGTTTCGCGTCTCGTGGAAGAGGATCATAAATGCCCGGTGTCAGTGATTGTGTGCTCTTTTCACTCGTTCCCACCGTCATACACTGATGATGCCTCCTGCATGAGTGCCCAAAGATCTAAGTAAATCTTAAAGTAAAGTCAGTGTATTCTCTTTCATCGAAACACAGTTCATTCGCTCAGTTATTTTCTTACACGAGCGCCGAAATTCTAAATCGAAAGGTTTTCTTTATACCTGAACATGCAATGTCGACTCATGGGTACCTCTAAAGCGCATCTACCTGTTAATGCAACAGCGCATTGTATTTGTTTGGAGCTCGATTTAGTGGAGGCAAAGAATAACCGTATTGACAGGTTGAGAACGGAAAGTAGACTGGCTTTATTCAAAAGCAAAATCAGTAAAACAGCTACTTTGGTGGCGCCCAAGTCGGGCGGTCACCTGGGGCAATGACCCCCATGGCGAGGAGGGGTGAGGTAAACTGGCCGGGGAAATGACCCCACGGCGTGGCGGGGACAACGTAATTTTTCATTTGATTTCATTTATTATATCCCGCAGGGCCGAGGGCATTAGAGAGGGGGAGTGGTAAATACAAAAGAATGAAGAAGACAAAAACAGTTGGTTACATGAGTGTTTAAATGGCACCTGTATATACAATATTAGCTAAGGCTTCACGGAACTGTTCATAATCTGTAAGGCCTACAGCTTCAGCGGAAAGATGGTTCCAGTGACATGAGGTTCGCGGCAGAAATGATTGTGAAAAACTGTTAGTATTGCATGACAAATGCCGACTTTGTACTGATGATCAATGCGACGGGATACATAAATTGGATGGAGAATGGGGGGATCTCGTAGAGTATAATGATGGTACAAATTGTGGAATAGGGTAATACGAGACACCTTTCTGCGAGATGCCAGCGATGGGAGGCAAAGATTAGATTTCATGTTAGTTATACTCGCTGTGCGGTTGTAGTTTGCAAGAAGAAAACGTACAAAGTTATTTTCAACCATCTCCAGGTCAGTGATTAGGTTTTCATGAGCAGGGTCTCATACCGGAGTCGCGTATTCGAGTTTGGGACGTATTAAAGATTTATATAACAAAAGTTTCAAATTAGTAGGCACTTTGAAAAAGTTGCGATGAAAGTAGCCTTACCACTTTTAATTATGTTTTCAGTATGAATAGACCAGCTGAGGTTAGAAGTGATGTAAACACCAAGATAGTTATATGAAGAAACTGATTCCAACGACATGTTGGCAATGTAGTACGACGGTATGGTAGATGTTTTCTTAGACACGAGCATGACTTTGCAATTGTTAATATTTAGCTCCATTAACCATTCATTCCACAAGTTCCCTATAGTGGTAAGGTCCGACATAAGTAGTTCAATATCGTTAGCATTGGCAATGTCTCTGAAAATGACGCAATCATCAGCAACAGATGGATATGGGAGTTGAGAAGCGATGGAAGATCATTAATGTAAATTAGGAACAATAGGGGTTCACAGGCGGAACCCTGTGGAACATCTGAACTGACCGCTGTAAAACCGGAGTTAATGCCGTTAGCACAAACAAATTGCGAGTGGTTGAGAAGAAAACACTCAATCCATTTCAAGAGGTTACAGTCAATGTTAAGTTGTTTTAGTTTGTGAAGCAATAGTTTGTGACACACCTTGTCGAATGCTTTTTAAAAACCTAAGGATATACAATCAGCTAGTGGTGATTGGTAAAGGATATGGTGTAGTGCATGTGTAAACGATATTAATTGGGTTTCACAGGAGTAAGACTTCCGAAAACCATGTTGTACTGACGTAAAAAAATGAGTTCGATTCAAGAAAATTAACCAGGTTGGTAAAAATAATATGTTCGAGCATACTGCGGCATGTACTGGTGAGAGAGATTGGACCATAATTATTAGGGGATGCTTTGCTGCCGGATTTATGCACTGGAACCACCTTGCCTATTTTCCACTCATTACGCAGCGTACAATGGTCAAGGGATTGCTGGAAACGTTTGGATAGTATGATGGAAGAATAACCTGAAGTGTCTTTCTAAGAATTTTGAGTTAACACAACCCTATCCGGGAGCAGATGAATGCATAGTGCATTAATGCGTTTACTGACTCCGGTAGTGACGGGCGGTCGCTAAATATTCAACGACATCTTTGTTTTATTTTATTTTCTTTGATTTTGCCATCGGATATGTGCGTCTGGGTGCGTGCCCATTCTTGGCCGGTCGCTCAGAATGGGCATCTGCCGCTGTGAGAGACAAGGGTGCGTTTACAGACGTGCCGTACTTATTGGTGCGCGCACCTTTCATCACCGTTATTTCCTATCGGGAGACAAGCATCATGCACATAGTCTTCGTCCTCGTGACATCGCGGCGTTGGCGTCTCACTGTGCGCGTCCGCCAGATTTGGTGTCTGCATTTCGGCATAGCTTGTGAACGGCGTAACGCACAAACATAAACACTACGCGAGATTGCGCGTTGGAAAGAATGAAAACAAAAGCAACTGTACGCATCGCATTTAGTTGCGTAGCATTTCATTAACTGCTTCACTAAAGCATCGCTTCACTTACATTCCAACGTGTGCATTGGATCTGCGTATATATTTCTGGTTTCCATTACCTACCCAGTGCGTATACGCTACGACGACGCAGGCCACGTTACGAGTTGTGAAATACTTCAATACCTACCTTAACTCCGAAAGCCTTGGAAGTACCGTGCAACCGCGCCGCCACTCATTCTTGCATGCCTCTAAGTGCTGCAGGCGTAAATTTATTTTGTTTAGTGTTGCTGCGAAGAGAGAGAGAGAGGGCAAATGATAAATGAAAGGTAGGGAGGTTAACCAGGACTGAGCCCGGTTGGCTACCCTACACTGGGGAAAGGGAAATGGGGACGGAAAGATTAAAGAAAGAAGAGAAAGCTCGTAAGAAAGCTGCGAAGCTCGTAACACCACTTTCGTGCTAGTCAACTGAGATAAACTGGTAAACTAATAGCGTTTACAACAATTTGATCTATTCTATCGCCTAATGCGGGCTCGTTCAAATAGATTTCTCAGTCATGACAATATCCCTTTACCTGAACTGAGTCGGGCTACGCATTCTATACCTGAGAGGAATTGCAGCCCAAATAACTCCGTTCATCTCCAAGTCAGCATGTCGCGGCAGCCATGCTGGACCTGCTTACCGCCCGCCGCCGGACAGTCGGCACGCCACCTAAAGGCGGTGAAATTTGCGAATAGACTCATGCATCGACCGCAGATTTCGAGTTAACATTACGAACTACAAATACGCTTTCCCGCGCATATCGGAAAAGATCAGTTTTCTGTTGTTTTTATCAGTGCAAGACTGCAGCCAATGAGTTTCCCACAAACCTGCAAAAAAAAAAGTGCAGACATCACAGGATTGCATGCAATGGCCCAAATAGCTATCTAGCCATAATTTTCCGTCACTTCGTTCAAAATTATTTCTGTCAAAGCAGGGAAGTTTGCGCTTTTAGATATATATGTACTACTCACCACTGACCTGTAAGTGAGCTGTATTGCGCCCACAGAGAGAGCGAGAGAGAGAGAGAGAGACAGAGAGAGAGAGAGAGAGAGAGAGAGAGAGCAGGTTATAGCCTTATTTCAGACGTTGACATATGTACGTGTTGAGGGTGAGTGCGAAAGAGGACTAAGGGACGTGAAGCACGCAGGAAGACGTGAAAATGAGGAGGCAAATTTTACCAAGCGAAATTGAAGTCAGGATGAGGGCAAAGTGCGACTCTTGAGCGCGAGGGAGAAAAGCCGAAAGTTGGGGCAGGGAGGCGTATGGCAAGATTTGTGGCAGAAGCTAAGTATATATATATATATATATATATATATGTATATGAAAACGAAGTGAACTTGGCATCGGTTGCTCGCAAGGCGGGCGCTGGAAGAGAAGACGACGAGGCAGAGAATAGAAAACAGCCAGCCCGGTGAACGGGTACAGATATATATATATATATATATATATATATATATATATATATATATATATATATATATATATATATATATATATATATATATATATATATATATATATGCTTGAGTACAACGCGTTTTGGCGATTGGTAAGGAATGAAGAGAGTGATTAAATATAGCTTTGGTGAGACGGCACGCCATGCTTTTAGAACGCCATGTATAGGCCATGTCGGACATACACTTGTCGTTCACAGTTTGTAAAAGCAAATTTTGGTAGTTCTATTAGTGTGTTGCTTAGTTAATATACTCCGTGGGCTCTAGTTAAAGAATTTATCAAAAGCATTGCGTGCAAGAACAGCAAAATTGAGTAGTTTCGCGTTTTAGTGTCCGCATGGAGATGATAAATGGCCGCATTGTTATTCGCCATTGTTGTTGAGCCTCAAAAAGCTAACGTTTGCCTAAACGTGCAATACCCCCCCCCAAATGGTAGCTACAGTACATTACTACAGTAATGATCCGCAGCAACAGTGTTTTGCGAAGTATCAGGTCCCGTATTCACAAAAGAGGTCCTTACGGTATAGAACTCTCCGTAAAGTGGTGCTGTAGTCAATTGTGATATTTAGCGTGCTAGCGAATACGGCCGAGCGACGGCAGCCAGCCACGTACAAAGAAGCTTCGTGAATGCGGCTCCAATTGGAAAAAAACATTCGCAGCGCTACGCGAACGAACTGCTCCGAAGCTCGACTTTTCCTCCTTCCTCTATGCTGTAAATGTGTTTCGTTTTCACGGTCGTTGCAGCGCGCACTCCGACGGCTGTGTCATGGGCCATTGCTCACCATGCACTCACAATTATTCAGTGTCGGTCCAACTGTTGGAAGCGTGAGCTTCCAAAAAAAAAAAAAAAAGATGGTAGGTTTGGAGCTGGCTATAGGGTGTCTGCGTTGCTTGAATATCTTAAATTATTTTATTTTATCGTTGCCACGAGATGATGACCATTATTGGCGTAGCTACGACGATGCTTTTAAAATGCAGGTTATAAAGACGCTCCCATAAGCGGTGTCTCTGCAAAATTGTCTATCGAATCATCGAAGGGGTCGGCGCAAAACGATGGCTTCTTTCATGGAAGTGGTGTCATTAAGTCGTGCCTTACATATTTCTTCAGATTAAATTTTGTCACACGTGCAGCCGACACTATTTTACAGCAGAGAAGATATCTTTGTCGACAGCCGGTTGAGAAAATGGGGAAGTAACAAAGTCGATTGGGGCTTTCACACTCTCTGAATCGAGAAAGGGGTCTGTGAGGCACTCTGAGCTTTGCAGTAGATGAGTTCGGTGCACCAAGTGTCGCTATTCACGACGGACACGTCGACCAACGTGTAATTACCCACTTCAAAGCCGAATTTTTCAAAATGGGTTAGCCTCGAGTTATTTTTGCCCTAAGTGTTCAATACGAACACGCCTTGCACAGCTTCCGATGGGCAACCAGCGTTGAAACTTCGCATGCAAACAGCAGGGCTGTAACACACAGCTTAGCGAGCTGCAGAGACAGTTTTCAGTAGCACATGCCGCGATTTTGCGTTGTCAGTTTCATCGCTCGTTTTGAGGTACGTGTGCCCAGATTCTCGCCTTACTGGGAACTGGCGTGGTAGAATGCTTGAGCGCATGCGCTTCTCCAACACGCGAGGGTATGGGCAGGGCTTTGCTGGACGCATAGTGCTAAAGAAAACGTTGATACGGGCGCGTGTTTATTATTATCGAAAATGTCGCGCCATTTTCGTGGCCTCCCTATCGAAGGGTGCCAGCACTTTTCAGCTGTACACTCATCATTCTGCAGATTCTCCTCGTCAACGCTGGTTCCCCATCAAGATTATAATCTTTATAAAGTCTAAAAAATAAATTTCTGACTGAATAGATCTGTTATAAGAAGCCATATATGTATTTTGTGTCCTATATAATGGTTTGTTGCGTTTACCTGCAAGATACTCCTACTGGGGGCAGTTATAGGCGTGTAAAGAAGGTTTTTAAAAATTATTTTCCACTCAAGGTTGTCCGAAGTGGGGCAAAGTTCGCACCAACGCTTTCCAGCTGCGTAGCACTCAGCTGCGACGGGTACTGCGCTGTCCTCTCTTGGCGTCAAGTGGTGGAATAAATGTTCCTTCTTTTTTATGTGTCCTGAAAATGTTTTTCACTTGGCCTACATTTAGCGAGGCGTTCATGAGAGAAAAAAGAAAAACGTTTCATCGCAGCTTGTTCGTTTCCCGCAGCTGCTTTACGGCAGAGGTTCGTCACGGCAGAGCGAAAACAATAGAGATGCGCGATAGAGTTTACTATCACGTTTCGGTGGCGGAGCCCACACGTTGGCTTTGAGTCACTTTATGACTTCACCCCCGCAGCTTTCTCTACTGCCGATGTGTGCAAACGTTGTTTCTTGCGTCAATTCGGCGCTTTTTCCCAGGCCCGCCTAAAACCTTCTGCTGATGGAAAGGGAATTTGTTCTTGACTACTCTGTGCATTTCTATATCGGTAATAAACCATGCATCGTCGCTGGCTGCTTTTGCCGTTGAGTTGCAACGAAACATAATAGAAGTAACTATACGCAACCACATGGGCTGGAGGAATGACCGTTGAACGTTGTGCTGAACCGATTAATAACTTATTAAGTGCGTATATTTTTTTGCCTGGTAATTGCTCGAAATCATGTTATCAAAATGACACAAGTGCGCCTAAAAATATGCCGATGTTTGTCCCATCACGGACATAGTTTGCTCGTTCAAGAAACTGCCCTCGCCACAGGTTAATGAGAGCTGCTATTATTTTGGTTTTGCCGCATCCGGCGGCACTGAAGGAATATGCAGCTGCGAAAAATTGAAAATTCAAGATCAAGCAAGGACAAGCATCTTTAATCCAATGTCGATGCCATTACAGTAAGAGCAAGCGACTGAGGAAAGTATGTGGCTTGTGCTCTTTCTGCGCGTACTGCATATAAACACAACCGTGGAATCGACCTTTTAGATCTCATTGGCATAGACAGTAGTAGTAGTAGTACTAGTACAGTAGTAGTACTAGTACCAGTAGTACCAGTAGTACTAGTACTAGTACCAGTACTAGTACCAGTACCAGTACTAGTACTAGTACCAGTAGTACTAGTACTAGTACTAGTAGTACTAGTACTAGTACCAGTAGTACCAGTAGTAGTAGTAGTAGTAGTACAGTAGTAGTACTAGTACAGTAGTAGTAGTAGTACACCGGGCACGTAAGCTGGAAAGCCCGCTATCAAGGTGACTGGCTAAGGATGCGTTGTAAAAAAGTCGACGCTTATCTAAGCGTGCGTTTGCAGTTTCTTTACGCGCTTAATGTAAGCGTGACGTTTCTCCGCGCTTACGGATCACGCCTACTAGGAGTGATCAGCAAGTCTACTTCACGCTTGGCACGCGTGACAGGGACTCTTGTTTCCGCGCTTATTACCGCGCGGCCATTATCCACGCTCAGAGACGGCGCCTGAGGAACGGCGCCCGAGGGAGGAAGTGGCATTCCCCATCCGCCCTCGCCCCTTCTCTCCATGCGCGGCATGCAACGAAGAAAGCACCGGCCCTTGTCGGCTTGGGTCGCTTCTCCGAAGCAAGCTTTGCTCACCAAGCCCTCCGCAGCCGTCTTCGCCGGCGCCGACTGTGACGGACCAAGACCCTATGGCAGTGGCAGCGGGCCGGCGAAGTAGAAGCTGAATGCGCTGAGACTGAAACTAATCCATTCAATCGGGGCTTTGCTAAGCAACGGCACATTTCAATGACGCCAAGCAATGTAAATGCGTCAACGGGTCCCTCGGAGCCTACTTGCACAAAAGGACGGATGCACTCTCGGCCGTGCTCTGCGTCGCCGCGAGTTCGAAGCCGTGTGCAGGACGTCAGGGCAGCATTTCCCCCCTTTAGAATCCGAATGTTATTGCACTCTTTTTCCGATTGTTGGCCCAAAATAACTGACCGAATTATTTTGCACTGGCATCTTTCGCTAAGAAAGGCGAATATTCTAGACAGACAAATTTCTTTCCGAGGTAAATCTTTTATTCATAGCCTTCATTCCCAGAAAACAGGATACAATGAAACATTTTCAGATCACTGAGGAAGTCTAAATCTTTATATCAGCTTGATTCAAAGGCGCAATGCAGTGAACAGATTCTGTAATCTTGTTTGCGCCCATGACAATTCATTGATTGTTCCTGGCTTTATAAGTGATTGCACGAAAATTGACCCTGTACGCTGCTGGATAAGTTATACAGGGTGTCCCCTGCAGCTAACTTTAGCTAGAGTTAAAAACGTGGCTGGACAGAACCAAGGTATTGTTGTTTGCCATCGCTTGGATACACTCAAATTATTATTTGGTCATCCCGCCTAATTACATAATTAGTATTGATTAATTAATCATATTTGAGAACAAATATTATAATTAGATTAAAAGTGTCGATGAGACAATTGTAGAGCAGGATGAAAAACTCACGATAACAGGTTTCTGTTGCTCAATACGTGCTGCACAAAAGTGTTTTTTCGAGCACGAAAGAAGCTCGCAGCACCAAAATTGCCGCGCGACTGGCCGCTCGAGGCAATTTGCGTGTATTCGCGGGCTTCTTTCACGCTCGGAAAAACACTTTTATCTGGCATGTATTGAGAAATAGAAAGCTGTATCGAAAGTTTTTCATGTCGCTCTACAATCTTCTCATTGGCTCTTTTCAGTTATTTATAATATTTGATGAGTTGATTAAATAATTAAGACTAATTATATAATTGCCCGGAATGAAAAATAAAAAAATAATTTGAGTATCTACAAGCGACGGCAAACAACGAAAGCTTGGTTCTGTCCAGCTACGTGACATTCGCATATTTTTTAAACTCTGGCTAAAGTTAGCTGGGACACCCTGACTATTTGATATAATAAAGGCAGGCACATCACTGCTGCCTTTTATAGGGACATGCCATCACCGATATCAATATTTTCCCGCTCACATTCGATGATGAGGAGTCTTGTTTCCCCCCAGACAATGCATGATCTTATAAGGTCACTTAGCGCTATCTGAAATAAAAAAAGTCGTTATAGTCAGAGTGTAATGTTTTAGAGGTGAAAACACGTTTCTTTTAGACTAAAAGTGGTAACGAATGACCGCTTGCCTTTTCACTGCTTTTACACTGATTGCACTACTCCTGGGATTTTTGCTAGTGACCGCTTTTGAAATGTTGCAGTTTGAAAGTTTTTAGAAGTGGGCGATATGGGAAAGAGCATCTACTCACCGGTGTAATGAGTGCATGCTTTGCAAGCCTGGGTCGCAAGCACGCTCCTATAGCGACGTATGAAGGCTCAGAAAATTTCAGTATTTTTGAAACGATTAGAAGGAACTTTTTGAGTTTTTGTTCATTTTCAGCAACACTACTTCCAAGCCGTCGTTCGTTCCCATGTGCGACCTGAAAAACTTAGGAACAGTGTGTAAAACACATTTAGGTGAGACGCATAGCTGCAACTGCTTTTATTCCATCATGCTCTCAAAAAAATAAAAATTAAAAATTCGAACGCCACTTGGGCAACGCATTCGACGAAACAGTTCAATATCTAAGCGAAAAGTAGCTAGAAAACGATATTATGCTTAATTTACAACACAATGGAGGTGTAAATTTTGACAGGAATGACATTCGACGTGACCTTGTCGCACGTGAACTCTTATAGCGTGCATAGATGGGCTTGTAGCTGGAAGTCAAGGGCTACATAAGTAGGTTTGCAACGGGCAGAGTATATTCATGTTCACTGAACACGGTCGCCCTTCCTCTCTTTGAAGCCCAAAATGTAAAAGGTGCCGAGTTACACTAGATAGATATCCTAATTCAGAGTGCAATTGAGGCTGCAAATTAAGTAGAACATGTTCTTGCAACCCCGCATGCAGCGCTTCTGAGATGCAGGTTACTGTCAGTCGACAAATAGGTCACAAAATTGCAGTGGAGAACAACCGGACTCGCGCAATTTGCAGAAAATCCACCGCCGTGCAGCTGGCTGGGAAGCTTGCAGTGTGCTCGTGCCTTAATTTCCGTACACGCGCTATAATGCAGCCATCGGTGTGCTTCTGAAAATTACGCTCAATGATTTATGGTTCCTCTTTGTGACGTTTATTAATCATTTCATTTTCAGTTGACCCTTCGTGGTGAACAATACGTGATATCAGTTGTCTCAGATGTCCCTTCTCGCAGCATCCCTGCCCGAAGACCACGTTCTCCGGCACAAATACCAGACAAGATAGGCTGGTAGCACGAAATTATTTACTTCGATAAATGATTTTCTCACCAGCGATATGTCTGCCGTGCATATACGTACACAATGCCAAAAGCACGCACTGCGGAGCACCTACATTAGGCGCTAAATACTACCGCAATCACAGCAGTGCAATACGCAAAGCTTCGATTCTCCCACTGACCAACGCAGAGAATAATTATAAATGTGCGGAGAGAAGGTAGGCTGAAAGAGCGTTTCTCACTTAGGTGTGAAATAACCCTTATCGCTATAGCTGAGTGGAAAACTGAGGAAACGTTACTTTTTTTGTTAGGCTTGCATACCGTATTTGCACGTAAAAAACGCAACCATAAATATAACGGAAGGGGGACTTTGGTCTATCAGGAAAAGAAAAAAAAATATATATATAGCACGACTACAACGCGACCATACGGCGCAGAGAAACAGGAAACGACGCTTGATAGCTGATGTCGGCCGGAATTCGTTCATTCATTTATTTGTTTATACACTCTTCTACAGCGCCCTTCTGGGCATTAGTGTAGAGGGAACGTATGAAACGTCGCCTGTAGACATGCGGTGCAATATACGAAGTGCATCTAAAATGCAAATGAAAAACAATGCAACTGTTCAATGATAACGCAATGTTGAAGAGAATGCAATACACAAATACAACACTCCCAGTAAAACTGGCAAGCGATACACAATTCAGTTATGTCAAGATATAAAAAAAACGTGGTCATCGAACAACGTCAAAAAGTATGGAGGAGGCGCAGTAACAATTACATTCGGAAAACAGTTCCAATCGTGCTTAGAAAGGGGGAAAAACGAAAAATGTATAAATATTAAGTCGGCAGTTATACTCTCGTAGTTTCTTACTGTTACGTATTTTCTTACCACGCAGGCGGACACGTAAGCGGGTTCCTCTAGGTAAGGTTCACTATCAATTCTGGTTTTATTTTTTAACCGGAATTTTTTAACTAAGAATATTTAACTAGTCAATCGGCTTTTGACCCGATCGACTAGTGAGACTTGTGTAATTATGGGGGATGTGAATGTCAACATGATCACTGGTGAAGCATGGTCGCTAGAACTCAAAACATTGTTTTCTTGTTATGGCTGCATTACTGCACCAACAAGGGTAACTATCAATAGTGCTACATTGTTAGACATATGCGCTTCGAACTTAAATGAATGTGATGTCAAGTCGGGAGTACTAATAGCAGATGTAAGTGACCATTTACCTGCGTTTTGTCTTATACCTAAAGACCATGACAAACAAAACAAGGAGTGCAAACAGCGATTCCGCCGAATAATCAAAGTACTCTAGAGCAATTCCGATGTCTCCTCCAGTGTGTAGACTGGCAAGAAATATATAATGAAACAGATGTAAACAGAGCGTTGGCTCTGTTTCAACGAAATGTGCTTGCGTGCTATGATTTGGCTTTTCCACTTCACCTTGGGTCCACAAAGACTTGTACGAACACATCAAAAAGAAAGACGCCATGTATCACACCTTCATCCGCACGCGGCAGCCTGACCTATTCGTGACGTACCAAAAATTTATTAATGAAGTACAAAGTGATTTAAAGAAAGTGAAGCGTGATTACTATGAGCGTTTTTTCTCGGATATACGAAGCAATCAGAGAAAAATATAGGATGCCCTTAATGAAATAACAGGAAAAAATCCAAACACGCATCCGCAAATGACACGCCTAAAAATAGAACGTGCGGGATTGGTTAGCTGCATGAATACGCATTTTATTAACGCGTGTATGAACCCTGCACACGTTGCAATCGGAAACAATCACAGGTTCTCCACACCACGTGTATCAAATTCACTTTTCTTGAAACCAACTTGTGTCGGTGAAGTAAGTGATCTTATCAATACATTAAAGCATGATGTTTCAGTTGACGTAGACGGTATCAGTCCTATTCCGGTTAAATATGTGTCACACGAAATAGGGCCAGTGCTAGTGCATGTTATAAACTTGTCTCTTAGCACAGGCGTTCTTCCAGACGAGCTTAAGATAGCGCGTGTCGCACCAATTGATAAAGGGGGAAGTGCAGACCAACTGTCAAATTACAGGCCAATTTAAGTTCTCACTGTATTTTCGAAACTTTCTGAAGGTGTTATCTATGCAAGATTTTCACATTTTTTTTTAAAGAAACACAATCTTATTGATGCTCAGAAAATTTACAATGTAATGCGCAGACACATGGAAAATTTAGGCAAAGGGCGCTGGCGCGATTTCTGCGGCACGCCGTCTCCTCACACATCTGTCCCAAGAATTTTTCTACTAATTCGTTCTTTAAGCGGCTCCGTAACACAGAGCTTCCCATGTCGTGCTCACGCTGTAGCTCGGGACTCGTGTGAGATAATATTTGCAGATGAATTTTGCGAGCTTATTTCCAGATCTGCTTTTTCATCACAATGTGCAGAATATGATAATTCTGTAGTTTTAGTTAAGCAGAAAATTAATGCTTGCTATCGGTCACAACCTTCTCAATAAGATCCTGCTTTCACATTAAGCGAGCTTCAATGTGCAATTGCATCATGTCCCCAAAAGTCTGCTGCTGGGCCGGATGGCATTACGTACAATACGCTAAAAAACCTCGGGCCCACAATTACAAATACTTTCTTAGACATCTATAATAATCTATAGATAGAAGACACTGTACCTGGCTCTTGGAAAGTCGCTCGAATCATTCCAATTTTAAAACCGGGTAAGACACCCTTGTGCCTTGATTCCTTCCGCCCAGTTAGTTTGACAAGTTGTTTATGCAAAGTAATGGAGAAAATGATTGACGCGCGACTTCGATGATGGTGTAATGAAACGAATATGTTTTCCAACTACTTAGCAGGTTTTAGAAAGCAGATGCACGATGGATGCAGTATTGGATATAGCAACCTTTGTGGAGCACGAACGTGCATGTGGAAACTTGACGATAGCAGTGTTCCTAGGCATCAAGAGGGCATTTGACACTGTTAGTCACGTTCATGTTCTGCTAAGTATGTCGGAACTCGGAATATCTGGCAGGTCCTTTCGATGGATTTCTGAATTTTTATCAGGTCGCAAAATATTTGTCCAGACGGGTGAAGGAAAGAGCGCTGAACATGTTGTCAAACAGGGAGTACCACAGGGAAGCGTACTCAGCGCCTTTCTTTTTAACTGCGTCATGGCTGATTTAACGAGAACACTGCCATCACAGTTAAGGTTTTCACTGTATGCAGATGATGTGTGTATTTGGATATCTGGGACTAATGCTCAATTCCTTCAGATGGCATTGCAAGACAGCATAAATATCATTAACCAATTTTTGACAGAAGAGAAGGGGTTTTATCACACGCAACAACAGCTGTATTGCCCTTCACTCGGAGATAGTTAACAAATTTCATTCTTAATCTGCAAGGATGCCCTCTAATGATTGTAACACAGCAGCGATTTCTTGGCATAATACTTGGTAGGCAGCTATCCTGGACACCCCACATAAAAATACTCGAAAACGAGGTCAATGCGATAGTAACTGTACTTCGCAGGCTCTCAGGCACATCATGCGGCGGATGAGTATCGTCCACGCTGACTGTTTACGAGGCAGTAATACGACAAAAAATTGCGTATTCCTCACCCATCTTACACGGACTTTCCCACACATCAGAAGAGCGATTTCAAAGACATTTAGCCAGAGGACTACGCCTATGTTTAGGAGTTCCACGAGCGACTTCTAGCTGTTTTGTAATAGTTGAGGGTCGCCAATCACTATTTCCAGTTATGAGAACTACAGAAACATGCTCACATTATTTCCCTCTTCAGACACAGCATAAAAGCCATCCATTGGTGCTTGACATAATAAAAGGAGATAGAAGTTATGTGCATGAAGAAATTTGAGAAAATCTTCATATATTGCCAAGAAATGAATTTCGGAACTCACACGTCGAATTTCCGCCATAGCTGCTTACACTTCAAAAATGGAATTGTCAGTAAACGGGATATTCAGAAAAAGAGACACGTTTCTTTAAGCTGCTCAACAACTAGCACGTAACCAGATATATATGCGGTATTCAGGGATACAGACACGTTTATAGAGATGGCTCCAGTACAGCAACCTCTTCAACTTCCGCATTCATTATATCGCACCTCAACAAACAAAAATCGTTTAAGTTATCTCGTGCGACTTCGTCCACAACGGCTGAACTGTTCGAAATTCTATGTGCGATAAAATTTATATTGTCAGTAAGAGATGCGCAAAAATGGGTAATTTTTAGTGGTTCACAGGCGGCTCTAACATCACTCTGCAGCACAAAAGGAAAAACAATCAGTAACAGTATAATATACGAAACACTTAAAGACCTCACAAAGGCAAGCCAAGCGAAGCATGAAATAGCATTCCAGTATACCAGGACATTGTAACACTCCTGGCAACACAGTAGCCGATAAAACAGCACGACAAGCACACCTCAAATATGATGTGGTTCTACTTCCAATATCAAAGATTGAATTGCGCTGCATTACAAGGGCAAGGTCTTTCAAAATGTGTAGATATACATGGTTTGACCAGAATTCTATGAGCTCTGATTTGTATCATATCGATCCGCTTATTGAATTAAAATTTCCATTGTCATTATACCGAAATATGGAAACCCTTATTCATGGAAGAAGGTTAGGCACTGCCTACACAAAACGTTTCTTACATAGAACTGGCCATGCGGAAACCCCTGATTGTGATTATAGATTTGAAGATGAAGATATAAGTGACAACCTTCTAGATTGCCCACATCAAAACACACCAAGAGGCCGCCTTAAATCAACTCTAATGACATTAGACCGCAGACCTTTCAGTTTAAAGAAATTTTTGAGCACTTGGCCAACAACGGCCTTGCAGAAAAGCGCTTTAAAAGCATTAAAAACTTTTCCCAAAGACAGCGGCATTGTTGGCAGTTATTAACGCTTTTAATGTTCCTGTTATTTTAATGCCACTGCATATATGTATGTGTTTGGTGGTGGTGGTGGTGGTGGTAATGTTCACTGTTCTGTTCTGACTAGATGTGATAATGCATTTACACGATATATGCACCACCCACTGAATAGAGACTGCATTATTAGGTGAAAGTATTATTTGCATTTACACGATGTAGGCACCACCCGCTGACTAGAGACTGTATCATTAGGTGACAGTATTATTTGTGCTTTTGAGACTTTCTTGTACAGTGCTGCGGAGTTCTTTAACAAGGGTATTGTATATATAGCACGTATTTTTTTACATCATAGTGTTACTATGAAAACGTTGCTTGATAAGTTCTGGTGCTTGTATGAGAAGGTTGTTTGACATGGTAATCTTGAACCCTGTGTGCTGTAGGTTCGACGTATTCAAGAGCTAAGGAGTAGCCGGTGCCTAAATTGTGCGTCAACGTCTCCTTATATCATATCAATGAAAAAAGCAGATGCCTAAAGTCATGACAAATAAAAAGTTAGCTACCATTTATTCACAACAAAGCATGACTAATGTTTTTAGCTATATGTTCCAATCGTCCATAAATGGCAGGTGAGGGGGCCAAAATATATGCATCATTCATACGGAAGTGCTGTTCCTGAGCCTTCAGACATTGGTGGATTTTCTCTCGTAAACCTGTGCTGAAATGAACGAACGTCGTGACAGTCCGCGGGAGAACTCAGATCAAAGATGCCCGATAGGAGTCTTTAAAGCACCACCGTCTTCATCAGCCTCCCTAACAGAAGTTTCGTATTCCCGGCAGGGCGGCAGGCACCGAGCGTTTTTCACCCTCGCCCACACTCCGTGCAGATCACGTGGTATATCACGGCTCCCCTATTCAGATTTTCATGTGTGGTGGAACGTTCCCGCGCGAATGCTCTGCGAGATGTTAAGCGTGTGATTTGCGTTGCTCGACGTACACGCAGTTCGCTCACGCTCGCACATGGTTGAAGCAAGGCATGCAGTCTTGTCCTCACGCCTACATGACAGAATGTCGCGCTTATTCCGGTCACGTGGTGCTTGAAACCTCATCCACGCCTCATTTACGTGCCGGTCACGCTTAAACTTAGTTTAGCATGATATTAAGAGTGGAATTTCTTGGAGTGTAGGAATGTTGAATAATTCAGCGAGCATGCATTGCCTGGGGTGACACGCAAATTACTTTCCAAGTGTGCCCTCTGGGATCGGACAGTAATCCTATACCCTGACAGCCACTTTGCAGTCAATCAAGGTGTGCACATGCATGTGTGTACACGTATTTTAAAGATCTTGACAGAGCCATCATTTGTAGCCGCTTCACCTTACAGGCAGACAGCTAAGCTTTAGCTTACCCGTTTTGAGGCTGCCTGCTTGTGTCAAGCTCAAATATATAGCATAAGAGGTTCTACGTAGTAAATGCATGTATACGCGTATACGTATGTAACGTATACTCCGCAACGTTGCGCAAGCTAGAGTAAGCCTTCTCTCGCTGCTCGCATCCGCGACCAAAAAATTGTCCGTTACTACAAAAGCTACAGGTGCGCGTCGTGCAATTCAACGTAACGTTAAAGCATATCATACGTTTAAGTCACAAAATATGACATAAATATTACGTGAAAGGCATCTCAGATCTGAACCTACTTATCACCGTACGATCGGAGAGACGCATTCCGGCGACCAGCAGGGCCACAGCGCACCGCTTGCGCTCGTGACCAAAACATAGTGCGCAGCATATTGGCAGCACAAAAGTGCAAACATACGTGGTTCGATGTAACCTTACACCCACACGTCACGGTCGTAAAATGTGAAGTAGTTATTTGGCATAAAAAGTGTTGCAGATCATAAGCAACTGCCCTGCGAAACGCGCGGAGTGAGACTTCTATGACTGCACTACTTGCATAGCTTGCGAAGCATTGCCGGAAGTTTGGAATGCACTATCGAAGAGCTAAGCCACTGCAAACAACCTAGGTCCTTATTTTGTAGAGCGCGATTGCATTTTGCTTTCTCTTTTCTTATCATGCACGAGTCGCACCCAATACCGATTCCAACGATAAAAGGGGGGTCCGCGTCACATTTGAGCCACTGATGAAGGGTGAAAAGAGCGGAAAATAGATCGTAAAGAAAATGGCGGTCCCCTGAATTTCTTTTCTTTTTCTCACGAAATCGGCCGCTATATATGTTTCACAGCAATTTCGCGTTCTCTCGCGTCGGAGTACCTACTTCACCGGGCGAGCTCTGGGCACCTCGTAGAGAGACTTTGTAGTGTAAGAAGGCCATCGCTTAATCGGAAAACCGGCATATCAGCAATGTCTCATGCGTGCAGAATTGAAAAAGGCTGCGTCGCACACTTGTTCATTTACAACATCTAGCGAATGCATCGCAGCGGCAAGAAATAATGGTTCATTGACAAAATCAGCTAACGAAGCCCAAATTAGTGTGGCTAGCCGCTCCGCTGCAGGAGTGAGCTGCGAAGACTGCAAGCGGAGGTGCGCATGGTCCCGGCCTGCTCAGCCCCGCTAAGCCTCCATCCACATAATCTCTACCCGAAAGCCCACACCGTTCGCTTGCGGACGCGCGCAAGCTCGCGTCTACGCGCCTGCCGCGCCTCGCGATGCATGGTGGTTTGCATCCACAAAGACGCGCTTTCACGCGCGCGACAGCACGCGCTCGCTGAATCGCTCATAGACGCCTTGGAAGACGCCACTTCGTACGTTGTTATTGACAGTGTTTCAAAACGCTTCAATGTCTATAAACGTAATTATTATATTTCCAGAGCTGCTAGATCAGCACAAAAAGGAAAGGTTATGCACTTTCTTGTATGATATAAGCCTGCTTCACCGAGAGTTGAATGTACCACGCCGCAGCTGCGTAGCCAGGCGCGCCGACGCGAGGCAGCCCAAGCGCGCGACAGAAAAGAGCAGCTGTTCACCTAGATCGCGCCGCGTTTCGACGTGTACGAGCCGTGCCGCACCGTCTGCGCATGCGTGGGCACGCGGACGCGAGCTTGCGCCCGCCCGCAAGCGCACGTGTGGTGTGGGCTTTACTCTCACATGAACGCGGTTCCACGTACACACTCGCAGCGCGTGTATCCTATAGCGCTGACACATGGCCCTTCAGCGTCGCTCACGCTGTCCGCTGCAGTCGGGATATCCTCCCGCTGCACGAAGAAGCGAAGATTGTACCTACTGGACGTCGCGAAAAACTAAAAATAATAATTGCTTTAGGCGAGCGGAAATCACTTATGCTGATAGACAATATTCATGCTGATCGAGAGCATTCGTTTTTTTTATATTTTGCACAAATAATGATTTCATTAACTGTAATTACTAACTTTATTTAACTTTTTATTGTTTCACCTTTTATTTGCTTTAACCCTTTCCCTAGCACAGGGTAGCCGGCAGGTACTTCTTACACTGGCTAACATCCTTGTGTTTGCTCCCCTTTTGTCTGTCTTCTCTATCTTTCTTATTTAACTTTTCTGATGGATGTGGCACCAGTGCGAACGTTGTGCAGTGAGTCGTGCAATGACCGATATCAGCGTTTAAATCAACCGACGTCTAATTAAGGTTTGGATAACTTAAACCTATTGAAGCTATACATTTGCAAATTGAGAAAAAATGTTCATGACCGGTGTACAACGCCTATCGAAATACAATGTGCGCCGTTCGCTTAAAGCGCTCCGTTATTTTCTCATTCTTGGCTGGATTCAGTCGAGACAGCTGGAGGAGAGGAGGAGCAACAAACAAAGGGAGAAGGCAGGGATGTTATACCCCTGTCAAGCCGGCAAGTTAAGCGCACATACGGGGAGTGCACTTTGGGACCTTCAGTGACACTTTAGGCTACGCGGTGCTAAACGCTAAAAGAAAGCGCACCCGCATTAAAAAATGGCGACAGACTAAAATCGCGTTTTTTGAAGATGTAGATTAAAATTACAAAAGAAACTTCTGAAAAGCGATTGCTTTAGTTGTATTATAAATAAAAAAAAATGTTAATCTATATTTACCTAACAAAAAAAAAAACGAAAATATTTTTATCATAAGAGTGTTGCAAGTCAAGGCCAGCCAAGACGAATGCCTAGCCAATCCAGAACAAGATGGTGGCGTGTGACGAGTCGGCATTTGATGCTGCTAGAACAGAATATCAGCGAGTTCTGTTCTGATTATTTTGTTAAAAGCTGTTCAACAGATAGAATGAATTTCTGTGTCCTTTTCCTAGGCATTACATTTTGTATCGTTGAAAGCGCTGGCGGCGAGCCTACGCACTTTGACCGAAGTGCACTCTTCTGCGAGTACACTCCGCTTGCGACGTTTAGATTTGGGAAAGTGCACTTAAAATCGAGTGCACTCTCCGTAAGTGCACTTAACTTGCCCTCTTGACAGGCATATTAAGCAGAAAAGCGTCTGGTTGGCTGCCGTACGCTGGGCGAAGCCGGTGTACCGAACTAAGAAGGGCGGCTGGGTCCACCATACGTATAACGTAGTGCTACACATATAGAACGATACAAAAAATACCTACGAGTTTATATACTTCATACAACAAAATAAATAGATATATAACAATAACTAATTAATACATGCAGTGTGTTTCACTCGTATGAGAATGGCAAGTTGGGCTATAGATGGGACAGATTCGGGGGCATTGAAATCACCTTAGCGCGACGTGCTGCGAGAAAGAGAGAGAGATATTATTGAAGGAAAGCCAAAGAGGTCGGCCTGAGCTGTTGTTCTCTGGCCTGTTACTCTGCACATGGTGAAGAGGAGAAGGGGAGGGGGGGGGGGGGGCGGTAAGACGGGATGAAGGCTGATAAGAACTGAACGCCGGACGAGTTGGTGTGCATTCATTATTAACTTCAGCGCGACAAAAAGACAACAGACAAGAACGAAGTGAACACAAAGAGGGTTGACTCTCAACTCGTCTGAAGAAAAGAAAGAGAGGCAAAAATATTACGCATGCGTAGATTGCACGCTTACAAAAACATGGCTCCCGGGCTCGAGCTACACACGTGTTATGCAAACATTCCTGCAGTCTCCTTTTTCGCCTCTCTTTCCGCATTTGCGCACGTCAACATTAAGAATACAAAAAGAAAATTAGAAAGAAAAAAAGGGAAGAACATTGTGGGTGTTACGGCGCACTGTGAATGTCACCACCCTTTGATTTATGATTGCTTCGGAAGAATTCTACCTCCGTATCACTGAGTGACAGAAGACTGGCTGACGCGCTTTTCTTTGCTCTTACTGATATGGAAGCCTCCAGAATAAATCTCTTATTCTTGTCATTATGTCTCTTAATTAGAGCCATTTCATGGAACCTAGGACGGCATTTAATACACATGGAATAAAAGAATTTTTGGGCTTTACACTGCAAGATCGCAGATAATTTGAAGAAAGTTGCGTCGACGTGTAAAGTTAAGGTTGTTATCCCAGCCCCTCAGAAAATGGGAAGCATTTGCGCACACTAACAAAACGGAGAGTGGGCATTTTTTTTGGATTGTAAAACTTTATTTGTCCAACAGATGTAGGGAAGGCTTTAAGTCTTCCCACCTAGACGACGGCCAGGAGTCCTTGGACCCTAGCGGCGATTTCGGCCAGTTGGACGGTCTTCAGTTGAATCTCCGGATCGGAGCTGAGTAATAAGGTCTCCCATTGTTCTAAACACGTTATTCTTCCCTCAGAGGGAGCCTGTGGGCATTCCCACAGAATGTGGTTAAGATTAGCCCTGGCTTTACATAGCTTACACTGGCTAGAGTACTGACCCGGGTAGTAGAGGCTGCACGACACCGGGCTTGGAAACGAGTTGGTTTGCAGGCGACGCCAAGTGGAGGCCTGGCTCTTGTTTAAGGATGCATCAGCCGGAGGATATTTAACCCGCCCTAGTCTGTAGTGTTGTGTGATCTCTCTGTAGCACACTAAGCGGTCTCGCCCCGTGAAGCCTTCGGCTAGCCCACCAGCTCGGAATGTGAGTCCTCGAGCTAATTCGTGGGCCGCCTCATTCCCAGCGAGGGAGGCGTGCGCAGGTGCCCAGATTATTTCAATTTTCCTGCTATCTCTGCAGGTCTGCAGGATTCTGTTCGCCTCGGGAGAAATTCTGCCTCTGGCAAAGTTCATCACCGCAACCTTAGAGTCGCTGACTATAATTTTGGCTGAAGTACTTGCAATTGCAAGTGCTATGGCAGATTCTTCTCCAATTTGAGAGCAATCCGTTGGAACTGTGCCACTGGCTATCAATCTAGTTTCAGCGCTCGCTACAGCTAGGGCCATGCGGCCGTTGCCATAGTCTGCAGCATCAACGTAGAGCACGTCCTTCGAGTTTTTGAAACGCTTCTCAAGAGCCTCGGCCCGTTTCTGTCTGCGTTCCTTGTGATGGATTGGGTGCATGTTTTGAGGTAGTGGTGGGATAGTGGAGGTAGTGGAGCTAGTCGGTTCCGCACGCTTCGCGGCAGGTCTGCTTTGATGCCTTCCTGCCCCGCATAGTTTATGCCTAGCCTAGCTAGGATTTTCCTGCCCGTAGGGCTTCCCGCAAGTCTCTCATACTGCGAGATCCTCACTGCTTCAATAATCTCCTCAAGCGTGTTGTGGAGCCCTAGAGCTAAAAGCTTTTCATTTGCAGTGCGGATGGGAAGCCCCAGCGCCTGTTTTATACTTTTACGTATGATGCCATCAATCTTCTTCTTCTCGAATGACCTAAAACTGAGGAAGGGAGCAACATAAGCTATTCTACCTATCACAAAGGCCTGGACTAGCCTAACTAGATTCGCTTCTCTCATCCCGGACCGCCTGTTGGCGATCCTGCGGATCAGTCTCATGGTCTGCAGTGCGCAGCCGTCTAGTCTCCTTATTGTTTCGCCATTAAAACCGTTGGCCTGAATAAAAAGTCCCAGAACTCTGATTTGGTTCACTTTTGGAATGGGGATCCCCCTAGCTGTGAGAGAGATTTGCGGTTCCTCCTTACTGGCCCTGCCTTTCGGCTGGTATAGAAGCAGTTCCGATTTTTGTGGTGAACATTTAAGTCCCCTAGGTCCGACATAACCTTCAACTGCCTGGATAGCCCTTTGGAGGGCTTCCTCTATTTGGGCATCGCTGCCCCTAGCTATCCACAACGTAATGTCATCAGCGTATATGCTGTGATTTAGTCCTTCAATAGCCTCCAGTCTTTCAGGGAGTTTGATCATGGCCACATTGAAAAGAAACGGCGAGAGCACAGAGCCCTGTGGGGTCCCTTTGCTGCCTAATTTAATGTCCTCCGATTGGCATTCTCCAATCTGGATTTTTGCTTCTCGGTCTGACAAGAAGTCCCTAATGTAATTGTAGGTTCGTACGCCTACTCCCAAGTCCTGAAGGTTCTCAAGAATGGCTTTATGTGTGACGTTATCAAAAGCCTTCGCTAGGTCAAGCCCTAGAATTGCCTTTGCGTCCCCCGTTTCCGCATCGATGATTTGGTGCTTTAGTTGCAGCATCACGTCCTGGGTGGAGAGCCTGGGCCTAAAGCCCACCATCGAATGCGGATAGAGGTCATTATCCTCCATGTAGTTATTGAGCCGCGTTTGAATAACGTGCTCCAAAAGCTTGCCTGCACAAGAGGTTAGAGAGATAGGTCTTAAGTTCTCTATCTGGAGTTTCTTGCCTGGTTTTGGGATCATCACCACCTTAGCGGTTTTCCACTGATTTGGTAGTTTACCCTCTTCCCAGCACTTCTGCATAAAGTTAGTTAATGCAGTTATAGAGTTATCATCTAGATTGCGTAGCATTTTATTGCTAACGCCATCCGGGCCTGAAGCTGATTTGGTTTTGAGCTTGGCAATCTCCGCCCGGACCTCCGCCTCGCTGATGGGTTCGTCTAGGCTGGAGTTGCCCACGCCTTCATAGTTAGGTAGGGGTTCCTTGCTGGTGTCCCCTATGTATCTCTCCTGTATGTCCTTCATTAGATCTACCTCCGTACCTTCGTACAAGTGAAGAATTTTTTGAAGGTTCTGTCGCTGCGCTGTTTTGCAGCCCTATGGATCCAGCAGGTAGCGGAGTAGATTCCATGTCCTAGCTAGGCCTATATTTCCGTCTATCCTATCGCAGGTGGACTCCCAGTTCTGCTTGGTTAGTTTGAGCGCGTAATCTTCTATATCTTTATTGAGCCTAGCGATCCGTCTCCTGAGATTGCGGTTCCACTTTTGCCTCCTGAGCCGTTTTTCCATGCTGAGCTTAGCCTCCCACATATGGAGGAGGTGGCTTTCCGCTATCTCCAGTGCAGAGTCCTCCGTTATCTCCTTGGTTGCGTTTTTAACGTCCTGGCCTAGTTTCTTAGCCCATTCATCAATATCCTTTATCTCACTCCCTGCCGTCTCCCTTCTTATTTCGCGAAAGGCATCCCATTCAACAATTAGCTGGTTTCTGCCTTTTCTCCTGGCAGGGCCTGCGCTCACCACTGTTTCGAGAATAAAGTGATCGCTACCTAGGTTTTCCTGGGTATTAACCCAGGTTGCATCTCCCACGTTTTTGACGAATGTGAGGTCGGGTGAGGTGTCTATGCTGACACTATTCCCCGTTCTAGTGGGGGTTTGGGGGTCGGTCATTAAGGTGAGCCCCTCTTGCTGTGCATCCAGCCAGAGTTCCCTTCCCTTAACTCCTTCTTTTCTGTACCCCCAGGCAGCGTGTTGGGCGTTAAAGTCTCCCACCACTACCAAAGCTTGCCTGTTGGCAATACGCAGAGTTTTTTGGAGAAGAGGTCCAAATCGGGCCTTCCTTTGTTTCGGGCTGCTATAGATATTGAGAACAAAGAGGCTGCCTTCTTTCTTTTTTGCTGGAATGAGTTCAACAAGGACGTGGTCTACGTTGATAACCTCCGTGTCGTGCTTAACGACTGCCAAGTTTCTCCTGACCAGGGTGGTCACCCCGGATCTTCCATCATCTGTACTAAATGATATGTAGCCCGATAATTTTGCCATCCCCGCAGTTTCTTGTAAAGCGATTACGTCCGGATTGTCTTTGCCAAGAAGGAGCTGCTGTAGGACCGCCCTTTTGCGACGGTACCCGCGGCAATTCCACTGCCAAATCGTGTGTTTATTGTGACTGGCCATGATTGAATTGTGGATTATCACCCAGTGGTATTAGGGTCGCAGCCGTCTGAGAACCACCATGTACCTTCTGCTCTGTTTCCCTCTGCCAGTTATTAATGCTCACCAACGCGGCCCTGTGTTTCTGGCTTTCTTCCGATAGCGCCTGGATGGCTTGGATGACTGATGCGAACTTTGCCTCCCAGCTCGCCTGGAAGTCGTCCATTTTCTTGCACAGATCTGCCATTGTGGGTTCTTGTGGCGCGTTCGCGCCTGGTTTCCTTTTCAGAGGTGGGGAGCGGGTGTCATCTACCTGCATCGCCACAGTGCTTTCAACGGCTGGGTGGGTTCCAATCGTGTTAGCTGTTTTGACTGCGTTAGCTACTTTCTTCTCCCTTTTTAGCATAGCGTTTTCCTTTTCGAGGTCATCTACTCTTTTAATGAGTTTCTCTACCGTGATTCTCATCTTGGCGAGTTCCTCGGACTCCGTATTTTTTGGGGAGACCTTATCTACCCAGCTCACCTCCCTTTGCTTGTTGGCTTCATTCCTCGGCCTTGACGACGATCTTGCCCTGGAGCCGGAGTGGACCCCGGAGCCGGAACGATCCCTGGAGCTGGAGCAGCCCCTGGAGCTGGAACGGCCCGGGTGATCGAGGCGAGGGAAGGAGCCGGAGCGGCTCCGGAAGCCCTCCCGGCTTCTTGATCGGCTTTTTCGCCCAGACGAGGGTGTTTTCTTCGCCTCCTCTTCTTGGAGCTTCCGCTCCCACCGGCGTTTCCTGACGATGTACGGAGTTCGGTAGATCTCGCGACACTTCTTGTTGCCCAGTTCATGTCCCTTTCCACAAAGAGCGCATTTGGGATCGCACACGTGTCCATCCGGTGGCTTCACCGTACCGCAGCCGCGGCACTTGACGTCGTCCGGGTCCGGACACACATCAGAGCGGTGCCCAAGATGTCCGCATGCGTTGCACACCTCAAACTTCTTTTTGTAGAGGTAGCACTTGAGGAGCCCGCCTCCATAATAAATCGAAAACGGCACATTATCGTTTACGAAGAGTATCAGAACTGAGGTCGATGTCTTCCCCATTCTTCTGACCCCTCTGATTTTGGGGTTCCTTGAACAATCCAGGTTGTCCAGAATCTGTGCTTCCGTGTGTTCCACCGGGATCCCATGAATAACTCCTTTGCCACTGCCATCGGGGGCTGACAGGTAGGCGTTTACTTCGTATTTTGCCTGATCAACCTGAAGTATTTTTATCTTGAGGTACCGATGCATTCGTTCTTCACTCATGGTGCCCACCAAAATGGTGTTTTTCTTGGTGTTAAGTTGAATAATGTCTTCCTTAGCCTCCTTCAAATTCACGCCCGCAGCGGCTCGAACAATCTCATATATCTTCACGTCTCCACCCAAAGATAGAGCTTTCAATCCTCCGCTCGGTCGGATTATCACCTTATGCAGGCCAGTAGGTAGCCGTGGTTGCTGTGACGCCACGGAGCGCAGCGCCAATTTCCTCCCCGCCATCTTGATTGATTTGGTGCTCACGTGGCCGTGGCCGCCATCTTGTCTCTCTCTTCGATCCGAGCCGACACCTTGGCTTCCTCCTTCGCGGCCGCCATCTTGGCTGCCGCGTTGCCGGCTTGTGTTGATCGTGAACCAACCGACCTTCTCGGATAATTCTTCAGGAGAAATATCCTCCCCTTGAACAACAACCTCCATTTTCGCCGAAAATATCCAGCCGTGCTAAGCCCCAGGGGTCGGCAGCGCGACGCACCGACGCTTGGCCGGCGGGCAGTGATCGGAGTCGACGCTAGGTCGAACGCAGCTGCCGGGACGACGCGTCAGAGTCGAAAAATAGCCGAAAATTGGGTCCACTTGCCGCAATTTTGGTATCCAGGTGATCCTGGTGACTTCCGCTGATGATTCCAATCGAAGTTGGCTTGAGCACAAGCACAAATCCGCCAGGAACATCGAAAAACCTGGGAGCGCATGCAAGACACATCCGCACAAAAAAGTATGACCAATGCTTGCGGTGTTAAGCAGAGGAATCCTTTATTCCATGTGCGATACATGGCATGTACCATGTACATGCATTGCTAACCTGAGCCTATAGCCTGAGCCCAGCTAACTTGAGCTTAGCTATTAACAAAAAAGAAGAGATAAAAACCATAAAAAAATAAAGTATGGGGTTTTACGTGCCAAAACCACGATCTGATTATGAAGCACGCCGTAGAAGGCGACTCCGGAAATTTGGACGACCTGGGTTTCCTTAACGTGTAGCTAGATCCAAGTACACGGCTGTGTTCGCATTTCGTTCCCAGCGAAGTGCGGTCACCGTGGCCGGGATTCAATCCCGCGACCTCGTGCTTAGCAGCCACAGAAAAACCCCGCTACACGACCCGAAGACGTGCGGTGTTCCGTGAGCAGTCGACTCCGGCAAACTAGGACTGTTATCCTTAATTAGCCAAGCAAGTTCGTAAGTTGAGATGCCAAGTTGAGTTTATAGTGTTCGAAAACATCCTATTCAATAGGTTTCAACACACCTGCAACGTTTGTACATGTGTATTTTTCTCGCGCTTATAAGTCGGGGTGTAAAATGCGGCGAAGAAGCAAAGGGAGCGGGTGCTCGCGACGCCCCGCCTGCACGACATGCAGCGGTCTAGGAAGAGGGCTCTCGAATCAGTAACCGGACTGAATGGCTTTCTTGGCGACCGCGTAAAAAATGATAAGGCGCCAACGTAACTACGTTGGCTGTTGCCAAGAGAAATGGCACTCCTCTTGGCACGGCTCTAGCTTACAGCGGCTGCTTTTCCCTTAGCAGCAGGCAACAGCTACACCGACGCTTCGTCGCTTTTATTGCTGCTACGTGGTCGGTCATCACCCCTCCGGCCGCGCTGCTGACGCGCACGCACACGCTCACTTGTCATGCAGCATTCTTTTCGCATGTTGCGCTCCAACTTTACAACGCGGAAAAAATATTTAAAAATGATCAAGGTACAGGCTATCGAACATCACGTTTTTAAAAGATTGGGATTCAATCTTAATTACGCCAATACACCAGTAATTACCAATTTGTGTAAACAATTTTTTTTCTGCTAATTGGTTAATTAAGGATATCAGAAAAAAAAATCCACTTTGTGGAAGCGACTGGTTACAGAATACCGTTTCTCGGCGCCTTACCTTCTGTCTCGGCACAAGGGATGGTGTTTCACAATAAAGTTTGAGAGAGAAAGGGAGTTATACTTACAAGACCGCATTGCCGAATACCTCAATCATTTCTTTATTGCGCAGGCCTTAATTTTGCCCCTTCTCAACAGCGTGAGTCTTGCAATGAGCATTAATGTATGTAACCTGTCTCTTTAGAATGCCGAAGACTTTCAATTCAAAAGAAACGCCTTTCCGAAGGTCTGTTTTGTCAGTTTGGGATATTCCCTGCGCTTTCCGCGCTACTCTATACTCCGTTCCCTACAGGGGTGTAGCCAAGGGGAAGGGGGCTTATGAGGCTTCAGCCCCCCCCCCCCCCCGCCCTCCGAAATTTTTTCGTGCTGTCACGCACCGCCGACCGAAACAACCCTTGACGCCAGAAATCATTTTGGATTTTATGTCTTTCACGCTCAAAAAGACATTTCGCCGCTAACATCGCGAACTAGGGCTGGATTTCGTGACAACGCCCATGCACCGGGGGTCGCATAACGCAAGGAGCCCCAACCGAGCACAAACACTCGGGGGTGCTTTGATGGCGAGCGGGCTCGTCGCGGTACCTCACGGAGGCTGCGGAATCAACGGAGCGCATGGATTTCAATTCCGAATCTTTATGGATACAAAGTTCTCATAAAATTTTGATGCGAAAGGTGCACTGACTATTCCAAAGTCTTGCTTTAGATTTTCAATTCCGGAACATTGTAGGTTTAATGTTGTTTCAACAATTCCGGAACATTGTGGTTTAATGTGTAACATTTGACGCCAAAGGTGTAGTGACTTTTCTGAAGTCGTACGTCGGACCACAAAACGAGTCAAGCCAAATCAACACACTATCAGACAAGTTGACAAGGCATGCAGTGAGGTCCGATCAGACGAAGCGTTGTAGTGGTTCGTTAGTGCCATGATGTCACAGCAAAGAATATCAACATATTTTTCACCTGCACAAAATCATCCATGTGAAGACACTAAAGCCAGCGAAGGAAACTACGTTATTATTTTTTTTTCTACTTTGAATTTTATTCGTGAGGACACCTCATTGAGCTTCTTCAATTTTCTTATTCTCTCTATCCGCGGCCTGCCAGAGCCAGCCAGAGCGCATGCGTTTTTCTCGTGTTGCTTCGACCACCGCGCGGCGCAATTCGGTGGGCGTTCGTTTTTCTCTGGCCGAGTGGATTTTGGCCTGGAAAAGTTTTGGACGCTTTCTGACCAGCAGACGGGAAAAACAAACAATTGTCGCTCGCCGCCATCACTGTGGGGACTCGACGGATTGCAACGCGTTAGCTAGAGCGCAACCTCTCCGGAAAGTCTTGTCTCGCGGATGTATAGGATGCCGAGCAGTATGCGTATGATTCTCTGTGGACCAAGCTTTTAACATTTTTTTCGCTATTCCTTCGGTAGCCAGATCAGGTGCCCAAATGGAACCAAAAATAACAGCGCATGAATTACCTGCATTGAATAGAAGTATGGCAGCAAAAGCGAAAGTGGAACAGCGTGAAAGGTGTTTACTTGAGTGCGCCGATTGTCTTTATAAAAGTGCTGCGAATCACAGTTGTGGGGTTAAAATGTGTTCAATTCTGCGTATTGTTACCTACTTCAAGCAGAAAGATATGTGCCTGCGACAAGCAGACAAAGATGGCGGCTGTGTTGTTTTGCCTAAAGGTACTTTTAAAGAAAAAGCGGTCATTACTTTTAACAAGAATATCACCCCCCAAAAAATCTGGACAACCCGCGTGAGGAAAAATTTTCTTCGTTTCTGCGAAGACAACAACCCAAAGAATCTGCAAAAAAGCATGAGAAAAAGCGAAAATGACTCGCTGGCAGTGTTTTTTTGGTGGAAAAACGCACAAGCCGGATTGTTAGTGAACGTGGCACTTGGCAACTCGAGGTTAGCCGATTTTCGTTGAATTGCCTCAAGCAACTCAATGTCGAGGATCCTTTTGTAGTTACTAACTCCAACGATATCATCAAATTTTTTTTGTGTATGTCAACCATAACATTGGTATTGGCTTTTCTGTGGATATAGAAAAAACATTTTACTCCATTCCGCATCACGAATTTGTTTTTTTTTTTTGCTTTCAAAGCACGCATCGATGCACGTGGTGAACCGGTATTTCAAAACGCAATTGTTCTTAGCTCTGACAATTTGCTGACCTTATTGGAAGGCTATCTGAAAAGCACTTTTATTCTTTTTGACGACAAACTATACCTGTGGCGTAGCCAGAAATATTGATCGGGGGCGGGGGGCTCACGTTGCAGCTCGGCCTCCTTCTTTATAGCATTTGGTGAGGGATCAAATCAAACTGCATTGCAATTGCCCAATATACCGCAAACGAATTATTGAGCACTAGCACTGTCAAGACAAGTCAAATATTTATTTTGTCGTACAAAAATATGCTCCTACGTCCCAAAAATTGCGCCCGAAATAAATGATATCAACACTTCCTTGTTTTTTGTCTAGGTAATAAGTAAATAAAATATCACAGGAACTTAAGAACTGTATAAGTTCGAAACCAGCAAAGCAGTGCATGCCGATGACATCAAACATGTAAAGGCCATGAAACGAACAAGCTGAGGACAAACATTTTATGAAACTTTGACATTCAAGAACCTTGTTTACGTTTTTGTGGATATGCAACGGCCAAGGAAAAATCACAATGATGCTGTCTTTTGTTCTGATGTATTGCGCAGGAGTATCAGTCACCGGTCGTGTATTGTAATTGCACCGAAATTATAGTCGCTAGAAAGAACATATAAAATCAGGAGTTCTGCAGAATATGCGAGTACATTAGCAATGCGAAGATAGAATGGAATATACAAATGCGAAGATAGAGCTTGTCAAAGGGCAAACTGTGTCAATGGAAGTAAAGTTCACTGCATTTATACACAAAACCTCGCAACAAGATATTTAAATATACGTATAAGTATCCCATAACTCTACATATCTAAGAAAAAGTCACTGTATATAATGCGTCATTCAAGCAAATAAAGATGTTACGCAATCACAGATTCACAGATCACAGAATCCTAATAAATGCCTAAATTAAATTAAATGCTTAGCAATCCCAATTCCGAATCATAAAGCGTAACAGATGTTTGACTCACGCAAGCTAGACCAGAGGTTTGGATATGGTGGGCCCCTAACAGTTCACGTGCGGTTTTGTTCTTGCTTCTGCCTAGGATCCTGACATTAAAAAACAGTGGTTCACAGTCGGGACAAGACCAGCAATGCGCTGACAAGTGCACAGTCGGATCCTTCTTTAAAATATTTGCGTGCTCTCATTGGGTCGTTGACGAGGCGCCCAGTTTTCCCAATGAAACGCTTGCCACAGCTGAGAGGAATCAGCTCCAACTCCAGTAGAGTTGGAGCTGATTGGAGCTGATGGTGGAACTACTGCAGTGGAGCAATGCACGTAACGTGCTGTACTGTACAGCCGTTCGTAGCGCCACCCGTGGTTCGGGGCCAGAGACGGGCCAGCTTGTTCGGGCCGGAGAACAGCACAGGTACTTCATACCTGTTCGCCACCTTCTTAAGGTTGTGGCTAACCCTGTGAAGGTACGGGATCACTTGCGCCTTTTTTCGAGCGTTACGCTCGATTTCATCGCCCTGCTTAGGCTTTTTGTGGCGTTTCAGCTTCTGGAGCAAAGCTTCCCCCACTGACGTCAACACCTAGCGAGGGTGGCCGCCTGTATAAGCCGCTCAACCTGATTGTCGAAACTAAGTTGACCCTATGAGGACACGATTTTTTAAGCGCAGACCCCAGGCGGGTTGTTGCAAACACTCGTTTTATGAGTGGGCAGAATCGTGTGGTAACAGCTCCTTTCTGAAATAGCGCGTGCTGAGTAGCACCAACAAACATGCTGTTTTAAAAACGTAATATTCAAATCTAAAAACTGCCCCACGTTGTCAACAGGAAACTCGTGGGTAAAAGATAGGCCATTGCCGTGAAGATTAAGAAGGCTTAAAACCGTGGTGATTTCATCATTGTCAGTTGAAGAACACTGTTCGTCCAAAAGGATAAAAAAATTGTCTACATATCTAAAAACGGTCATCACATTAGCAGCATTTTTCGCAGCAGTAGTAGTAGCAGCATATTGAGAGAGAGAGCAGCATAGAGAGAAAGAGATCGAAGAGAACGTAATAGTTCAAGCTTCTCTTAGTCTGACTCCCTATATGGTGGAAAGTCCTGTAAGTTTCAAAATAAAATAAACTTTCTGTAAATCACCCTGTATTCATTTGTACTTTCCATACATGCCATCGGGTGCTTTCGGGGTCGCACGCCACTTTCAACGTGTGTGCTCGTCTTCACGTGGTGTCCATGCATATGAGGTTGCAATGAAAAGCTACACTGATAATCTGCATGTGAGACGTTTGTACTTATTTGCAGCTCACATCAAATAGCTACAGATATGAATGAGGACGCAATGTAGCCCACGACTACACCTTGAGTGACAGTACGAGTTAGTTCACCTTCTGACGCCAACATTGCATGGAAAATTCCACTGCTGCGCGTCACCTGTGGGTTGACAAGTTCTGCAACATGTACCTACAGAACGGTGTCAGTGTGGGACATATCCAAGGTCGAAACGGTCGGAAAGCGAGCGCGACGTCCTGTCATTGAAATATTCTTTAACAAAGGATGAATCAGCGGCGAGTAGGCGAAATATTTGGTTGTAGAGGACAACGACATCTTTCCTTTTTTTTTCTTTTCCTTAGTAATTAAGATTACCAGATGATTAAAAGCTAACATTCGAGCGCGCGACGACGCCTGCCAGGCAGCATGGAAATTTCAGCGCAGACTTCTGCTTAAGGTGCTTCTCAATCCAGAGTGGATGCCGATTCAAAAATGACCTTGTTTACGGTATCAGCCAACAAAGCCTTTGGGACAGACAAGCCGCAGAAAACAGGCCAACAATATTGCAAGCTCTGAAAGTGAGCCAACAATACTTACGAAGGCTGTTTAAGAAGTAACCTTACCACGATCATTCCTTTTCTCGAAGAGAGCTTGCCCAAGAACCCATTTTTCTGAATTAATAGTGGCAACGTGCAAATAGTAAAATTTTTAAATCAAATAAAATACGAGTTTACAAAAGAAAATTGCCTTTAACATGAGAACAACGACCGAGCACTTCTTTCTTCAAAAGAAGACGAAACTTTGACAGAAGGGGTTAAAGGGAAAACGGTAGTTGAGAAGGACCGATGGTTGATTCTAGTGAAAGTGCGGTCAATTGGACTTCACATTTAAGCGAGCACCAAATTACGACGACACCAAGTGAGCAGAGTGATCCCGACGATGACAATAATGGAACAGGAAGTGAACGCAGTTACACGCGTGCGGGAGCCACTGTGGATAACGTGCGGTTGTAAAGCTGAAAAATGGTACGTGTATCACTCAGACAAGGAAATACGTTTAACACCAGTATCCAGCCCGCACGTTGGTGGTATAAACATGGAGAGCTTCATATAAAAAACAAAAAAAGAAAGTGCCTCACATATACAGATAATAAACTTAATACCACCCTGACGCTACACTGTTATGAGTGATCGCGCATCACTGATTATGCCTTTCCTTTCTCCTTTCCTTCTTACTGTTCTAATGGTTTAGGGCAGCAAACCATGTGCAACCTGGGGATGTATTCTGCGACGATCCACTTCGGCGATGCTATCGCCTTGGCCACGCCTTGGCCGTCAGGCGCGCGCTGATTGCCTGGTTGAGCAAAATCAGATGAGCTGATTGGCTGGTTGAGCACTACGCCATCTGATTTTGCTCAGCCAGCCAATCAGCGCGCACCTAACTCGGAATCTCGAATATTCACACACCCTTAAAACTAGCACCACATGCTTTTCCCTATAATGTACGAAAATTGAAGAAAAAAAAACAAGAAAGTTATGAGCCATTCCATTCTGGGAAGGTGGATGACCAGCAAAGCTGCGTAACACACGAGAAAGATGTGACACAGAATTTGGAACAAAGGTACGAACACATTTATTGTTTTTATCGGTTGTCATCGTAAAGCTACGCACGCCGAGATGAGTGATCTATTAGTGATCGAAGCACCATTTCGAAGCGTTAAGTTGAAGACCGGAGTTGCGAAACGCGTACAAAATAGCCGAGAGTCTATGCAGATGACTGAAGAACGAAGGCGAGAAAATTACGACGGCATGAAGTTGGGTAGGCAAGTAGACCACTTGAAGCAGCGACGAAGGGCATCCACCATTTGTTTGAATGTTGCGGGGGCATTACGCAAGCCAAATGACATCACATTAAATTGGTAGAGCCCATCGGATGTAACGAAGGTAGTCTTCTCCCTGTCTTTTTCATCGACGGCAACTTGCTAATATCCGGTTTGAAGGGCCATAGAAGAAAAGCACTGTGCGCCATAAAGTCGAGCATGTCGTCAATTAGTAGTCCATCTTATTAATCTTGTTCAGATACCGATAATCCGCGCAAAACTGCCAAGTGTTGTCTTTTATCTCACAAGCACCACAGCTAGGGGACGCCCAAGGACTCGCATATGGTTCGAATCCTTCTTTAGCCGGCATTTTCTCGACCTCTTGTGGATGACGTGGTGTTCGCTAGCAGGTACTTGGTTAGGATGCCTATAGGTGGTTCTGGCATCTCCAGTACCAAGGCGATGGGTTCCGGCCCAGCATTGGCCAAGATGGAGCGAAACAAAGCCGAAGACGTCGCGGTAAGGCACTAACAAGCGACGAAGGTCATCAGACTAAGCAGGGAAAAGGTCTGGGACAGTAATGCCCTGAGGATGGTCGTCAAGCGTGCTGCTAGAGTCGGAGCTTCGAGAAGACGCATGTGGGGCATCGATAGACGGGCCTAGAGAGTCATGTACGTTTAACGGTGATATACTGCATAGTGTGATTCTTTCAGGTAGGAATTTGGCGGACCGTCCAAAATTTAGAATGGGCAAGCAAGCACCCTTCGCAGAAATAGTCACCACGATGTGAGGAAGAGCTACGAGCCGTGCCAATGGAACGTCTAGTTAAGGGCAGCTTACGCAATCATCGTTACAAACAGGGAGACAGAGGTCAAGGGCGCAGCAGTTGGTGGCAGGCGAACAAACTCGACGGACATAAACGCGCCGGTGAGTCAGCGGGAAGGTCAGGCGCCAAAGAAAGTTCCAGTTAAAAAAGGCCAGAGGAACAATCGATGAGGGTATACTGGGTGGTCAGGGAGTCATGGGGACACCGGTGTAGAACGGCAAATACAACTGAGGTCTGGTGGGCAGCGAAGCTTACGTGTGCAGTACGCATGCCCACGACGCAAGGTATACTATTGTCAATGCCAGTCGGCGTTGCTGGCGTGAGGACCTTGCGGATACGATAAGAACGACGGGCGCTCCTGACAAATAATTGCCCTAGTGCTTGTTAGCGCCGTACAGACACGCCGCCCACTGATACGTCCAAAAGGTATTGTGTGTGGTCAGGGTCAATAAGGATTTTCGGGTGAGCAAGTCAATACAGCAGTATGTCTGGGCGCTGCACAGGGGCGCTATCAGTGAAAGCTATTCCAAACTGTTTCTTTTGCATTTCCTTCGTTAGCCCTCCGCCATTAGTCAAACATATTTAGGGCCACGTATACTTCCCCTGACTGTGACGAGACGCAATGAAAACCGCGAACAGTGAAAAGCGGGCGTACAAAGACACCGTGTTTCTTTAGAAAAAAGTGTAGTCGCTGAGAGCCGGAGATAGCATGGCCCCGAAGAGGGCCCGTGCTTCCCTCCTCGTATATTTGTTCCATAGGAACAATCACGTACCACGGATTTTCAACCATATTTTCGACATCAACATGCTGTAATTTGCCTCTTGGGAATGTGCCTCAAACTGTCAAATTTGAAATTCTTTCCATATGTGCCGTTCTTCAGTAGACTTACTCGGAGTCAAGGCTAGCGCAGTCAGCAAACTCATGCAATGAATTTCTACAGAAGATAAAGCGGTAACGCGATCGATCAGGATACCACCTGCGCTAACCATGACTTTCCCTATGCAGTTAGCGCGCGCAGGTAAAAGAAAGGAATCCCCTCACGCAGCCAGAAATACCGCAAGCGTTCACTACTGCAGTTGTTATTGTTTCGTACAGCACTCGGTTCATGCATGCGCAATGATTCTACTTACAGTATGAATCTGTTCGCCGCATGTCGCACAGATAAGCGTCAAGTAAACTCAGAAAATTCAGTCAAGCATTTAACATATATACGCAAGCAAACGGAACACTATATTTACAACTGGGATTTAGTTGGTTAGTGTGGTAGTGCTTTCAACTTTAATTCATGGAATCAGTACGAGACCCCCTGCATCGGAGAAACGTAAAGAAAGTTCACGCTCCGTGAAAGCCAAACGTGCTCAACGCGCATACATGGACTAGCGAGAAAATCGATAATATGATAAAATATAACACACACACACACACACACACACACACACACACACACACACACACACACACACACACACACACACACACACACACACACACACACGCACACACGCACACACGCACACACGCACACACGCACTAAAAATAGCAATTACAAAACAGCTTTCTAAATTTCTCTTTTCCTTCGTAAGCGCATGTTTAGCATTGTCTGTTTAGTCTATTCGTAACACTGGTATAGTTTATCAGATTTCACTCAAGTGCGGGAAGGCTTACATTGGACAGAGCGACATGCAGGTGCCTCAATATCAGACAAAAAGAATATAAACAATCCCTTAACAATCCTAACGCTTCACATCTAGCATTGCACTGTTTCAATTACGGCTGTAAACCTTTGTTTTAAGACACAAAAATCCTTTATAACCAGAAATACCAAACCACAAATCAAATAATTGAGGCATTTCACATTAAAAGATTAAGAGAAACTTGTGTTAGCCAAGCATCAATAACTCTGTTAGAAAGCAAATTTCAATATCTTCTCAGCACGTGTGTCAATCTCATCCTGTAGTGGGCTGAGAGGATAAAAGAGGCCTACTTCAAGTAATTCCTCCCCCCACCCTCTATTCCATTGCCCCCTTCCCTTTAAAGAGGAATAAATAAAGTTTTTCATCATCATCATCAATCTCAGGTAATGCCTTCTGTTGCTCAGTTTTTGTGGCTTCCCTACCTCTTGATATGTTTAGCTGATAGTCTTTAGCCCTTGTCATGTCCGTATGCTGTGGTGTTTGCAATCACTTATATATATGTTGATAGTTTGAATAAAGATTTAGTTGAGAGTTAGCGCTCGTCCTGTCTTTTTCCAGTCTGTGCGTGCGTCACTTCGCACTACAAACTAAGAATATGTTTACACGCCTTCGTTAATAGTCCGTCCGACATCACAATTGCCTGATGTTGACTATTACGAACAGTTCTATAGCGAGGTAACTTTTTGAAAGTACGCCTCCAGAATAATTAACGTACGGAACATACCTGCATGGTGACGAAAATACAGCTTCACAATTAGATGCGCGTAAACATGTAAACAGAAAGGCATGCGCTGTTATATTATGCACGCGATTATACCGGTTGCCAAAGCACAAGTTTAGTCGGACTTATGACATTTAGATGAAGCTGTTATGAAATGTTTGTGCGCCGCGCGTCTTTCCCTCATCTAAGACCGTCGAGCATGGCCTTGGCACCTGAGGTCGACGTCCCTTAGCCGGGTATTCAATATACCGGTTCCGAGGAAGCACGCATGCTAGCAGACGCAAAAACAATATGACACTTATTGGACTTCTCTGAGCATTTCAACGTGACTGCGAGTATATATCAAGAGCTACAGAACAAAGTATGTTCGGATAGTTAACCTTGTAAAATAATTTACAGAACATTGAACCTTCACGAACATGTGAAGAATGCCACGTGGTAAAGAATATGCGGTGACCGTCAGCCCATGTTTTCATCAAGTACGCCTGACTGCGTAGGGTGCGCCGGAATCCCGAGAAAGTTTAATAGTGTCGCGGCTTTGCAACGCAGCCTGGAATATGGAAGCACAACCCTGCTGGTGGTCGCATGCAAAGAGATGCAGGCTGCGCCTTTGATCTAGGTGGCGGAATATTTAATGCATTTTTATGGTGATATTTCGTGCCTTCGGAGTTCTACTGCTCCGAAAGCACTTGTAATCGGGCGGGTTTTCTGCATTTCAAAACAAAGGAAAGATTACATGAATGTTTTATGAGAACAGTTTGATCGTTCGCTGGATTGACTCTGGGCACAGGCGACGCTCGCTTCTGGGATGCTAAGGCTGCACCCATTGTTGCGGCAACCATAGCGTCGACTCGGAAGAACTCAACATTGAGATGCATTTCTCACTAGTGCTAAGAGACGCAAGATGAGAACGAGAAGCGAGAGTACTCAACGAGAGTACTCAACGATAAACATCACCTGCATCACGTGTGTGTGGTTCTCGCTATCGTCTCGCGTCTCCTAAGAGCCAGCCAGAAATCTCTCAATCTTTAAGGCACCAGCTAGCCAGACTTTCTTTTGTAATTGAGCACGGAAGAAACGACTAAGACTTCCTCTCTCTTTGCTTGTCCCCGTGAGGACATTTTTTTTTTCGGCAATACGGGTCTTCTGTTGCCCTCAAGGTTGCTCAATCATCGCGTGTGTGGGCAACATATCAATCACCTGTTCTCTCCAACGGAAGGCAGTGATGCTATCGAAGACCTGCTGTGGCACAGTTAAAACTCTCCTTGGTCGCATTTTTTGATGAGCACGGTGCTGCTTTCGTATAAAAAAGCGTGCCGTCGGACGCGCGTGCAGGCGACCACCTCTACGTATTGCGAGCGCGGCCAGAGCACGGGGTTGCAGGAACGTCCGTGGGAAGCGAGCCGGCTGGTGCGACGCGCCTGCATCGGTTACTTTGCATTGCAACCATGCTTTTCAGCCGCCAGCTTGTTTGACAACACCAGCTTTTGTGCACAAAATTGCTAAAACCGACGGGGAACTCTTGGCGCTGCTGTGTCTTTGAAGCGGAACGGAGAGTGTATAATAAAAAACGGCCCCAACGTCGAAAAACAAGCGCGACGCACAAGACAGCAAATAGGGGTCGATGAGGGCTGCGAAAAAAGCTGCATTCAGTAGAATGTGCTCGATGTGTTTAATGTAAATGTGTTCAGTAGAATCGTTCAATGATGTTCAATGACCCCAGAATGGCTGTAGAGAACTCCTGATTGAGCTCGGACACAGGGTAATTTAAGTACTGTGTGCTCAATGGGCGTTTTCAATAAGGTTCTTACAAGGTACGGATACCTTCTCGCGTTTCTACTCTCTGTTGTCATTGTAACCAGTATTGGCCGCATCTTTGGCTCCAGCACAGAGCAGATGACTATATGTCACTGTGCCTCTTTCCTGGCAAACAAATGCTCTCTAGCTCTTCTAAAGTATTAGTATTTATCAACATGTAGTAATCGATGAGTATAAATGTGTCTTGAAAACAGAACAGTATAGGTGGCACAGCCCAGACAGGCAAGAGAGGGAGAGATAGAGAAATGATGCATAGAAAGGCAGGGAGGTTAACCAGAGGTAGTTCCGGTTGGCTACCCTGCACGGGGGGAGGGGTCAAGGGGGATAAAGAGAGAACGAGAGCTGAAGGACGATATAGAGAGAGACAGACGAGCATAAACAAACCACGTACACTATGGAGCGGTAGGGGGCGCCGTTGTTGAAGTCTATCGTGAAGCCCCGTAGACCGCAGGAACCTTATCAACGCTAGTAAGGCCTTCAGCGCGGATGTTCTTTGGGAGGCAAATGTTTGCCTTTGGCCTAGTCTCCTTCGAAAATCTCTAATAATGTCTAAATAAATTATTAAAGAAAGAATTTCTTCCGATTTGACAGATTTGACGCCTTGCAATCACTATGGACCGGTGCTTTTCTTTCTTTCTTTTTTACGAACCTCTCATCGCGTTATGGGAAGGTTGTGATTTCGGTTCCCACCGGCGACAAGATGTCTTTTCGTCCACTTTCATTTATATTTTCTCCATTATTTTCTACATTTCAATTTCAACCGCACCGAATTACATCCGTGATTTCTTTTGCTTCATTATCTTTTGGCTTTGCGTGCTGTTATAATCGACCTGTCAAGTGTGAGAGACATTCAGGCGTACGTTCCCATGACAAGATGATTTGACTCGTTCCAGAAATGGCTGTTACGATAAGCCTGGACATTGACCTGTCAAGTATGAGAAGCGTTCAAGCGGGCGTCCCCATGTCGACATAATTGCCCTGTTCTCCAAAACAGCGTCGCCCCTTTTATTCCCCGACCTGGCACAAAGGGAAGAACGAAGAGAAGAAAATCCGAAGGGCAGGAGGTCGTGGACGGCAGAACCTGACCAAAGCACTAATACAGGCTCCCCAAGAAGACAGTGACGACCACAAGAGCGCAAGGGTTTATTCAAGGCCGTCCTGGCCCCCGTGTTAATCAGAACCGCTCGAGGCTCGGATAAGAGTCACAACCATGTACCAATGAAGTGAATACAATCTTTTCTACTGTTTTTCATCATCACGATGCCCGCCTTCGTCATCGTTTCTTGATTTTTGCGGTGAAGACCCACTTCACCCGTTCGAGATTGTATCAGTGCTAGTACACAAACTGCTTTGTGAATTTGGCCCCAACTTCGCTTCCTTGCCACCCAGAGGATACTCATGAAAGACGTGTTTTAGCATTCTCGACACTGTTTGACCTATGGGCTGCTTCGAGCACCTTTCCGTTCAGCGAACTGGCCAACATAAGACAATATTGTCCTATAAATAGCAAATTGTCATACCAATACTTGGCCTTCAATACGTAGGATTTCGACGAGCTATCAGGGTGCGGGCTTTTTCACTAGCATGTCGTTCACAATCAGCGTCAACAACCAGTCAAGAGCGCTTTGTAAGCAGAGGTAATGTGTATATATATGTGTGTGTGTGTAGCCAGCATTTAGTCAGTGTTGTACAAAATATTCATGAAAGCAAATTTCGGATAGAATCAGGGCAACACGTGACTTCAATCAGCCAGGATGACAGGTTGGCTTTAGGAAGGGCTGCATAAGGTTAAGTGGATGTGACGAGGAAAGGAAATTTGCTGAAATAATATGGAGTCTGCTGTCGCAAGGCAGGGGTAAACGGAGATCACTGCAAGATCGTCTCGTCCTTTAGTGTTAAGAAATAGGCGGCTGATGCTGCTGTGGCTGCCACCGCCTCCGACAAAGACAAGTTCGGACACAGGTAGATCCAGGTGTCAGTCAGATCAGGCAATATCAGGGAATCGGACATGCGTGTATTCGCCAATGCTTCTCCGTAACAAAGTAACAGGTAGCACGGCGTCGATTTCGCGTCCGGTGTATACATGCGTGCGGTGTCGCTGCCGCACAACCAGAGTAGCGCGTCGGCACTTAGTGATTTATTTCTTTTTTTCTCCCGCTGGACGCGTGGCAATCATCACATAGTGAGACAATGGATGTGGCGGAAGAACATCAGCCATTGTTCCCTGGAAAGACATTTGACGTCGTCCGCTCGCCCGACCACAGAAAGAGAGAGAAAAAAAGCACATGGGATACTACGACAACACGGCGGGAAACGGGACAGACGCAAGACGGACGTGGTGGTATACGATAGATTGAATCGGAATTGTGCGGTGTCACCGCACATCCGCAAGATTGGCGAGAAACGGCTGCCGACGCGTTGCCTAGCCGCGTAACGCTCCTGCTTCTTTTCGGTATTCGCCGAGAAAAAAAAAAGGTAAAGAGGAAGAAAGAAAAAGAAAGCCGACTTTCTTCGCTGTTACTGCCATGGGCGCGCAGCACGGAAATGAAGAAGGTAGTGCAGCCCCGCTGAAAACTTCAAAGCGCCGGGACGTTTTCGAATTGCATGCTTTGTGCACGGAGAAGAAATGCGGCTTGTCCGTGGGGGCTTCATTTCGATAACATTTCTGGCGCGATGTACGGGTTCACTTACTGTCAGTAGAAACACACGCATTCACAAAACTCCTCTTGTGCTATTGCCGTCAGCAAATGGCTGTTACTGTGGCGATCGTCTTTTCTACCACGGACAGACCACATTCATGAACACTAGATTTTGGTCTGTGGACGCAAAGCTGTTCGTGAAAATCTGCGTACTCAAAGATGCGGCTCGTGAAAACAGACTGCGAATAGTCGCAAACCGAACATAACATTACCGACAGGGACCAGCTAACGTCAAACAATTCTAGCGAACGAAAATGTTCATGAATTTGGCCCCTGATTATTAACCAAGTGTTCACAGCACTTAAAGAATTGAAGGCCTGAAGATTATATTTTAATAATGGGCCCTCATTGAACGTATCGTGCATCGTTAACTTTATTCCGTTACTGAGTTGAAGAAGTGTTCAAGTTGCATTGGGTTCAATACAATTTATCGGTTGTCTGTAGCATTGGTCTACAACTTCTAACGTAGCTATAAATCTTTTACATACTTTGGACATGCCACTGTGATTGTTTTGTACGAAACTAAAATAACACTGGAGCGCTCCTTTCATTTTATTCTTAGTATCGCAGATCTTTTTAGTCACCTTGTGCGAATGACAATACCTCCTGCCTATATCTTTTGTTTTTAATTTCGAGGAGAGCTGACTTATGGCATAGTAAAGAAGAAAAAAAAAACTGTAAATAGTGAACGCGACCCTGCATCGTGACGAAAGTCAGTTAAGGCTCTGTAATTGTAGCTATTTTGTCTCCCCTTCCTAAACTCAGCATGCCGGTCACTGCGGAGGCCATACCAGCTGAACAAGGGCTCGGTCTGATTTGTCGTGTGCCTGAACACGTCCACAGCAGGTTGCACACATCGGCGTCCTGCCCCAGGGTCGTGCAGTTGGGGCAGGGCGGGTCACCCGACATTGGCACAAGGCACCGGTGTGTACTGAGGGGCGTTTCTTCTTCCTTTTGGACGTTCTCCTGAGTTCTTCCAGCGGCCCTCATGTTTGAAGTGCATCAGCAATAACCAGAGGACAAGAACGCGAACATGCTTGACAGGTCGCATGTACGGGGTATACGATAGCTAATTTGAAATGTATCAACGCGCCGGATATTTGTTGGGTATATCTCGGTGTATATAGCAGTACATTACGCGCCGAAATTATTAGAAAAAGTAATGATCGGAGGTATTAATCGCAGTTCAATTAATCGATCAGAATCTGAACTGCCGATCTGTGCGCTAGGTACAGCACGAAGTGCGATATTGGCAACGAGCAGCACGCCCCCGAACGGCGGTGCGTTTTTTCCATTCATTAAGTTCCTAAAGGGACCCGCGAAGCAAACAGCGCGACAATCTGAGCACTTGACTATGGTATCTATTCAGTAGGCACTAGGCGGTCCTAGAATAGAATAGGCCTGTCACTCACTTGTTGAGGGAGCGCCCTCGCTTGTCACGCTTTCTCATTTTTCCTCACGGCCACCTTTATCTCTTTAAAAACGAGATCCACGTTTGTAATGAATGGCCTCAAAGAACCGTATTTAGGATATAAGGTCCTTAGCGATGCTTTCGCTTATGGACGTCACGTACCGTTTGTTCAATGTACTTTGGTGGGCGCCCTTATTGACCGCATGTAGCTTAGAGATAGTATGTTACTTGGTCATTAGCAGTGCATGGTGCACGTATTTTTGGATGGTACACGTATACTATTCACGTACACGTATGGTGGATGGCACATGTATACTTTCCACTGCGGCTCGTTATGTCTTTCAAGAAGTCTAGCCCCGAATGTTTAACCTAATGCCTTACCAATATGTCTTGCAAAGAAGTCCCACTCTGATTGTATAACTTTGTGTTACAAAATGTGCTACATGCTTTCGCCTTGTTGTGTTACAAGAGTGTAACGACTGCCGAACTTTTGTTAATGTCAACTAGAATATCGGTTATCCACGTTTGCTCGTTGATTCACACCGTTCTCTTTGCGGTCTCTTTACGCTTTACGCTCATCATCAGCCTGGTTACGCCCACTGCAGGGCAAAGGCCTCTCCCATACTTCTCCGAAAACCCCGGTCATGTACTAATTGTGGCCATGCCATCCCTGCAAACTTCTTAATCTCATTGGCCCACCTAACTCTCTGCCGCCCCCTGCTACGCTTCCCTTCCATTGGAATCCAGTCCGTAACCCTTAATGACCATCGGTTATCTTCCCTCCTCATTACATGTCCTGCCCATGCCCATTTCTTTTTCTTGATTTCAACTAAGATGTCATTAACACGCGTTTGTTCCCTCACCCAATTTGCTCTTTTCTTATCCCTTAACGTTACACCTATCATTCTTCTTTCCATAGCTCGTTGCGTCGTCCTCAATTTGAGTAGAACCCTTTTCGCAAGCCTCCAGGTTTCTGCCCCGTAGGTGAGTCCTGGTAAGACACAGCTATTATATACTTTTCTCTTGAGGGATAATGGCAACCTGCTGTTCATGATCTGAGAATGCCTACCAAACGCATCCCAGCCCATTCTTATTCTTCTGATTATTTCCGTCTCATGATCCGGATCCGCCGTCACTACCTGCCCTAAGTAGATGTATTCCCTTACGACTTCCAGTGCCTCGCTGCCTATTGTGAATTGCTGTTTTCTTCCGAGACTGCTCAACATTACTTTAGTTTTCTGCAGATTAATTTTTAGACCCACTCTTCTGCTTTGCCTCTCCAGGTCAGTGAGCATGCATTGCAACTGGTCCCCTGAGTTACTAAGCAAGGCAATATCATCAGCGAATCGCAAGTTACTAAGGTATTCTCCATTAACCTTTATCCCCAATTCTTCCCAATCCAGGTCTCTGAATACCTCCTGTAAACACGCTGTGAATAGCATTGGAGAAATCGTATCTCCCTGCCTGACGCCTTTCTTTATTGGGATTTTGTTGCTTGCTTTATGGAGGACTACGGTGGCTGTGGAGCCGCTATAGATATCTTTCAGTATATTTACATACGGCTCGTCTACACCCTGATTCCGTAATGCCTCCATGATTGCTGAGGTTTCGACAGAATAAAACGCTTTCTCGTAATCAATGAAAGCTATATATAAGGGTTGGTTATATTCCGCACATTTCTCTATCACCTGATTGATAGTGTGAATATGATCTATTGTTGAGTAGCCTTTACGGAATCCTGCCTGGTCCTTTGCTTGACAGAAGTCTAAGGTGCTCTTGATTCTATTTGCGATTACCTTAGTAAATAGTTTGTAGGCAACGGACAGTAAGCTGATCGGCCTATAATTTTTCAAGTCTTTGGCGTCCCCTTTCTTATGGATTAGGATTATGTTAGCGTTCTTCCAAGATTCCGGTGCGCTCGAGGTCATGAGGCATTGCGTATACAGGGTGGGCAGTTTCTCTAGAACAATCTGTCCACCATCCTTCAACAAATCTGCTGTTACCTGATCCTCCCCAGCTGCCTTCCCCCTTTGCATATCTCCCAAGGCTTTCTTTACTTCTTCCGGCGTTACCTTTGGGATTTCGAATTCCTCTAGACTATTTTCTCTTCCATTATCGTCGTGGGCGCCACTGGTACTGTATAAATTTCTATAGAACTCCTCAGCCACTTGAACTATCTCATCCATATTAGTAATGATATTGCCGGCTTTGTCTCTTAGCGCATACGTCTGATTCTTGCCGTATGCTTTACGCCTAACATTTTTCATTCCGTCGCCCTTAGAGTGGTCCTTACTTTGTTCCCGAGCTTTCTTTGTTAACCTCCAAGCTTCGGCCTCATATGTTAGCACCGGTAGAATTCGATTTTTGTACACTTTTCCTTTCAACGACAGTGGTAAGCTCCCAATCATGAGCGGACAACGTCTGCTGTATGCACTCCAACTCATTTTTATTCTTCTGTAAACCTCCTTCTCATGATATCAGGGTCCCCTGTGAGTAATTGACATAGATAAACGTACTGCTGTACAGACTGTAGAAGCTGTCTGGCGATCATGAATTCCTTTTCCCTTGCCAGGCTATTGAACATTACCTTTGCCTTCTGCATATTAATGGTTGGTTGGTTAGTCTGGGTTTAATAGCACAAAGGCAACTAAGGCCATGCTGCGCCAGACACAAGACAAAATGAAATGCAACGTTAGAGTAGGTAAACCTGTATTACATTATAGTTGGTGTAAATAACCACTTTTTTCTAAAACGTCGAACAGGTTAGCAAATGGCACTAGGGGGTCATCTGCTAGTAATAGGGCAGGGTGTAATGGAGTGTGCAAATTATAGAGGCTGTGTAAAAACCTCCGCCTCAGTATGTCGATGTGTGGACATGATATTAGGATGTGTATGACTGTGACAGTTCTGCGTATTAATGTTCAACTCTACTCTTACACGTTCTCGGTTAAGGTGATCAATCATAAGTTGCAATTCATCTCTAGTGTTGCTGGGCAGGACAATGTCTTTCGCAAACCGAAGATGGTTGATATATTTTGCGTTTATCCTAACTCCTAAGCCTTCGCAGTCTAATCACTTGAATACTATTTCTAAGCATGCAGTGAGTAACATAGGAGAGATTGTGTCTGTTGGCCTGACCGTCTTTCTGATAGGTATTTTTCAACTTTTCTTGCGGAGAAACAAAGTGGCTGTGAAATCTTTGTAGATATTTCACAAGATATTCACGTATGCCTCCTGTACTTGTGATTACGCAGTGCCTGTAGGACTGCTGGTATCTCAACTGAATCAAATGCCTTTTCAGAATATATGAAAGCCATATAGAGTGGTTGATTTTACTCCGCAGATTCATCAATTAACTGATTGATTACAGTGAAGTGATTCATTGTAGAATATCTCTTCGTGAAGCCTGCATGTTCTCTTGGTCGATTGAAGTGTTGCCATGATTCTATTGGATATTATCTTGGTGAATATTTTAGACAATGCTGAAAGCAAGCTAATGGGCCTATACTTCTTCAATTATTTAACGTCTCTCTTCTTATGGATTAGTATAATGTTGGCATTCTTGCAGCTCTCTGGTACACTTGAAGTCGTCATGCATCGCATAAGGCACCGCAAACTTTTCAAGCATTATGTTTCTTCCATCTTTGATTAAATTGACTGTTATTCCATCTTCTCCTGCCGCTTTTCCCCGGGACACGTCTTGCGAGCCATGCTAACTTCATCGCTAGTTATAGAAGGAGCCTCTGTATACTGTTCATTACTACTTTCAACGAACGTTGCGTGACTGCTCTGGGTACTGTACATATCAGTATTGAATCCTTGTGCAGCTTTTACTATTTCATTGAAATTTCTGGTGACATTACCCTGCTTATCGTTCGCTGCATACAGCTTGCCCTGTCCTAGAATGTCTAGGATGGCAGAAAATTAGGCGGTAGGGGGTGGGTGATGGAATTATAAAATTTGCAGGCGCAAGTTGGTATCAGCTAGTGCAAGACAGTGGTCTAGGAGATCGATGGGAGAGCCCTTCGTCCTCCAATGGACGTAAAAATGGGCTTCTGATGATGATGATGGATGATGATATCATCATCATCATCATCATCATCACAGCGCGCAGCGCTCTGCAGCCGCGATCAAAAAAATTCGAGAGGGTTACACTTTAAGAATAACTTGAGCGCGCCTAAGAAGGTAACACGATTCTTCCTGATGAGCCGTGATAATTCAGCTGTTCGTAGCAGAAACCACAATAGCTGAAAACGTGATGCTCGTGACCTTTTTTCTGACGTATGTACAGCGTTCTTCAAGGACACTTTAGCATAGAGTTGCCGCTTTCTGTTGCTATTGCAATGTGGCAGGTGCCATCACCACAGGCGAATAATATCGCAGCCGTCCAGGATAATAGCGGCCATATTTGTAATGCCATACATACATGCTCTAATCCCGCACAGCCACATTCCCGCGGTTATAAAGTCCTTTAGAACGATGCTGCAGATATGGACTCAGCTCATCCCTTCTTATCTTGAACTATACAACTCAGCTTGCTTTTCTTTCATTTTCGTGATCAAAGACCTAACCACGGAAATCTCCGACGTGGCACTCTCCGCTTGGGAGACCAAGTCAGCGTCGGCATCGTACTGTTGTAAGCAGGTAATAAAACGGGCGCCTTGTGCAATCGATGACTGAAAAAAAAAAAGAAAGGTCTATTTGAGCTGTGAAATGAAGTAGGTTACTGCAGAAGCTGCAGCCGCGGGGTGTAGTAGGAACAGTGAAAGAAGTGACGAGTAGGTTTGCAAGTATATGACATTCAATTGCATATTACTCATGGAATAAGAGCGTATTTTGAGAGGATACATAAAAAGGCAGGAAAGTACTTAGGAGCGGAGAAGAGTGACACGCCACCCACCACCAACCAAGGCATTTAAACCTTCAGATCCACAAAGCTCTCGTGCGGCAGTGCGAGCGCCACAAAGAGCTAGTATACGCCGACTCGATATATATGTGTTGTCCTGTGTTGAGCCATATCGGACAATGACGTAATTTCCGTGAAACGGAACCTCGAGAGACCTGCGGCAGATCGCGTGAAAAACCACTTTTGCGCTGAAGAAAGAGTTCCAATGGCTCCACCAACCCGGTATACGAGTACCTCCGAAGACACTGGACATTACCGAGCGCAGTACATTGACATGCAATGACGTGGAGCCATGGTAACATCCAAAAATGCTCCGAGGAGCCGTGCTACAAACAAACGACTATTCTCCCCCCGCTACCGAGGTTCACAGAAGCGCAACGTGAAAACTACGCCTCATCTCCATACCCATCCTTTGTTCTTCTTTTATCCCAGTTGATGCAATCGACTCTAATTTTGTTTTGTCACTACATTCTTCTAGGATATCGCAAGAAGGCGCAGGATAGCCCTACTCAAGGGAATAAAACTGACTGCTGTCTGACAAGTGGAATAAATGGCGCAGTCTCTCTCTAGCTCTATCCGCCATAGGTTTCGATGCAGGAAACAACAAGATTAGCCGCTTGTCACGGGCCGAGAATGCCTGCTGTCACTATAAAGTCCTGATAAACTAGGCACTGCTCTATATTTAACTATATGCAGCGCGGATACGAGCTTACATACCATTTGATGTTTACGTCAAGGCAAAAGCAGCCCTGCTCACTATGCATCGTTGGCCTTGTGTACTGGTTCGCTTGAAAGCGTAGGTCGACGCGCGGACGTGCAACAGTAGTTTGGGATGCAACCTCTCAGACGAGAGTGCGCAGCGTCTCGTGTTCGTTAAACCCAAGGTAAAGAAACTCGCAGGTTTAATCACATTGCTGTGCCACAGCCCTTTACTGCAAGATGCTCATGTGCCATCTCAACGTTGATCTCTTTCAAAAATTAAAACTCAGACGCACATTACATGTACACTTTTCACATACATCACACAGACTACTTTGGCTGGATAAATATTTTTTATTACCCCTATAATCTACAGACATGCAATAGAAAGGCTCGATTAAAAGGCTGATATACTTAAATTAAAAATTAAATTATGGGGCTTTACGTGCCAAAGCCATTTTCTGATTGTGAGGCACGCCGTAGTGGAGGACTCCGGAAATTTTGACCACCTGGGGTTCTTTAACGTGCACCTAAATCTAAGCACACGGGTGTTTTCGCATTTCGCCCCCATCAAAATGCGGTCGCCGTGGCCGCGATTTGATCCCGTGACCTCGTGCTCAGCAGCCCAACACCATAGCCACTGAGCAACAACGATGGGTGATGCTATTCTTTCTTCATTAGCTGTCAACATTACAAAATTTCCGGCCTTCATCACTTACCCTGCCGATAACTTCACAAAACCTGAACTATTTTGTCTTTGTTGATAAATAAAATGTTTAGCCGGCGTATATTGGCCTACTTGCTACTCAGCAAGGAGTGCGACGAAGGGAGAGAAATACCCTAGAAGAAAGTGGGCAGAAGACTAGAATATATATATATAAATATATATATATATATATATATATATATATATATATATATATAGTCATATAATGAGAGGCCAACAAACACTGACACCAAGTACAACATAGGGGAAATTGCATGTGCTTAATAAATGAAATAAAGTAATGATAAATTATTGGAAATGAAAGTGGATGAAAAAACAACTTTGCCGCAGGTGGGAACCGAACCCACAACCTTCGCATGTCGCGTGCGATGCTCTACCAATTGAGCTACCGCGGCAGCGTTTCCCCATCCACTTTCTTGGGTATTTATGTGTACTAGTAGAACCCTGGGAGTGTTTGTTGGCCTCTCATTATATGACTAATAATTATCGGGTCCCTCGGTTAACCCCCTTTCTTCTCGTTTATATATATATATATATATATATATATATATATATATATGGACGTATATGGACTATCTCTTTAACCTAACCTTGCTGGCCGCTTGTGGCTGGGAGTGGCGTTCACGAACGCCTACTCCTACGTATCGGAATGGCCGAGAGCCTGATGTGCGACTCCTGTAGGTGCGAGGAAACCATCGATCACCTACTGTGTGCCTGCCCTCGTTACGACGTATAACGACTCTCTCTGAGGACAGCTTTAAACAGATTGGACTCAAGACCGTTCTCCGAGTGAAAGATACTCAGACTGTGGCCACACCCGTCACTGGCATGAAGAGCAGTTCGTGCACTAATAGACTACTTGAAATGCACCGGCTTAAGAGACCGTTTATAGCGTCCCTGTGCATCCTCCCACACGTACTCAGTGCTCCCTCTCTCCCTCTTTCCCTCCTTCTATTCCCCTTTCCCCCACCCCCAGTGTAGGGTAGAAAACCGGGCGCTCATCTGCTGACCTCCCTGTCTTTCCTCTCCTTGCTCTCTCTCTCTCTATACATACATATATATATATATATATATATATATATATATATATATATATATATATATATATATATATATATATATATATATATATATATATATATATATATATATATATATATATATTATTGCTTGCCTTAAGAATGCCAGTGAAGCCTATAATATGTTTATTGATCTCTTTAAACAGCTATACCACTCCTACGTTTCCTCTAAAACATGTAAACAATCGCAAAACTCGCAAACCGTGGATCTCCGCTGAGTTGCGGAATGAAATAAGTATAAAAACAAGCTTTACAGAAGGTTTTTAATGATACGTGCGGCAGAAGATCTGCATTTATTTAAACAGTTTTGAAATAGCTTAACGAAGAAACTGCAATCAGCTCGAACGGAATATTACTCCACATATCTAGACGTGAAGAAGGGCCGCCATGATGTGATTTGGACCCATCTAAACTCATTGCTACATCGTAATTATGTCACAAAACCATGTGCGCAATTTAAATATTGGTAGTAAAGAGCTAACTGGAACTGAACTCACAAACGCCTTCAATGACTCTTTTACAAGAAGAACAACTAATGGGTCGTTGTCGGAAATATGTTACTACATAAACTTTCATAATGATAATACAATATTTTTAGATCCTGTGACAACAGATGAAATACTAACTGTTATACTCAGCCTAAAAAATATCAGATGCCGAGATATTGACGACATTCAGATAAAGCCTGTAAAATATGATGCAAATATCATAGCGCCAACCATCGCACATATTTTAACCTTCGTTTAGCTACATCGGCATTTCCAGAACAAATGCAGATTACAAAAGTAGCTGTTTTACTTAAAAAAGGAGATAAAAATGATTTCGGCAATTATAGAGTTGTGTCCATACTACCTATCTTCTCGAAAGCACTAGAGAAAATTTTGCACTCTAGATTTATTAAATTTATAGATAAATACAATTTTCCTAACATCATTTCGATTCGGATTCCGAAAAAACAAATCTACTGAACTGGCGCTTTTTGAACAAAAAGAGTATATTCTGTCACAATTTGAAAACGGATCTTTTGTGATTGGAATGTTCATCGACTTCTCAAAAGCGTTTGATCTTGTAAACCATGAATTACTTCTAGAGAAACTATGGTACAACGGAATCCGAGGACAGGCTACAAAAGTAATAAGATCTTACTTGTCTAAAAGGCAACAAACGGTTAACATACATAATGCATACTCAGTAGCAAAACCTGTCTATTCTGGTATCCCAGAAGGCAGTATATGAGGACCACTACTTTTCAACATTTACCTTAATGACATCGTAAACATTAACCCAAATGCCAGATTCATAATATATGCAGATGATACAAGAATTTTTTTCTCCGGGAATGAAATTGGGGAACTGATGCAGTCGTGCAACACGACGATGATCTCGCTGGAAAAATGGTCCAAATCTAATCATATGCGTGTTAATGAGAGCAAGACAAAAGCGGTAACCTTCAGGACTAAAAATAAACCGGTTTCTCCTCACAAAAGTATCCTATTTAACTCCAAACAAATAGAAATAGTTGACCATTTTAAACATCTTGGTGTAATATTTTCTTCAACTATGTCGTGGACAGCACATGTGGACGAAGTTGTCAAGCAATTAGCTAGAATAACTGGCGCAATTGGCTGCATTAGATACATTCTTCCTAAGCCAATTAAACTGCTTCTTTACAACTCATTATTTTATTCTCACATTAACTATTGCGAGCTGGTATGGGGCACTGCCACACCGTCCTGTCTACAGAAAATTTATATTTTGCAAAAAAGTTTCTTCGCAATGTCTTTAATGCAAATTGCGGAACAACCACCAAACGCTTTTTTTTAAACTGCTATAATCAAAATTTCTAATTTGTATCAATATCGGCTCAGCGTTCGTTTTAAAATAGAAACAATAAATAATATAAGTAACATTCGGCATCTAGCAAACTTACAAGAAAGTAAGAAGAGTTACCCTTTCAGACACCCCGAAAACCAGTTGGTGCCAGCAGCACGCATCAATACCGGAAAAGAGAGCCTTCAACACCCACTTCCTTCCCTTCTCAACGCGTACGAATCTGCCAACATCAACTTGTTTACATGTACCCAACGAGATATACGTGCCATATGCAATTCATATGCAAAGGAATGTACCAGTGAGTAATTTTTAGGTATAGTTAATGCTCAATATAGGATGTTTTCTTCGTTCTATTTTTATTGTGCCCGTTATTCTTTGTCATTTGTGCTGTTATTTGATGGATGTTATATTACGATTATCTTAAATAAGTGTAATCACGCTTGTGACGAAGTAACTTGGTTTCTACACATGTAAGTGCAGATAAGATTTTGTTTAGTCTGATTATATATTTGCTATACTGTTATGTTTTTTATTTTCTTATTTTTCTTTAAAGGGAAGCTGAAGGGTCTGTCGAATTCAATAAGACGCTCATATACGGATGCGGGAACCTTATAAACCACGTAGGTCAAATTTGGGGTTTTTTTTTTTCAAATAGGAGCGACGTAATCGTCGGTTGAAATTGCGCTGTAGCTCCGCCCCCCGTCGAATGCCGCGCGCTGCTGCTGACGCTGACGATGCGAGCGGAGACCGGAAATCGCGGTGTTGTGACGTCAACTTTAGTGTTTTGCTCCTTCGCAGCCTGCGCGACCGTGCCTGACCGTGCTTGTTTCTGCGTGCGTGCCGTCGTAATCTGCTTCGATCGACCCTGCATTTCTTTGTTGGTGCGTCTGTGTGTATGTAGAGAGGTGGTCAACGTGCGCAGCATCAACTGATGTGGTGGGCCGATCATGCCGTCTTTCTGTGCAGCCAACGGTTGCACGAACACCAGCGGCCGCGACGATGTTGTCTTCCATTGCTTCCCACAAGACAAGAAGCTTTTAAGCAAGTGGGAGGCTGCTGTAAAGCGAAAGAATTTCAAGCCCTCAAGAACAACACTGCTGTGCTCCAACCACTTCCGTGACGACGATTATCACCAGAATTTCCACTAGCAGGCTTTCTAAACGCAGCGCGAAAAGATCGGAGCAACGAAAACAAAGACGGCACGAGTGCGGACTGACTGATGATAACTGGTGTTGGAAGGCCTTATGAATACACGAACTCGCCCAAACCTGGATTTTGATTTACTGCGAGCTCCTTCATGTTAGCACGCTGAACGGAAGGTGCATGTTTATTTCCCGCCCTCGACGCAGGTTTCGTCTCAAAGCGCCGCGAATTTTCTATTTGCACGTGTGTTGTAAAACAGCCTGCACGCACCTACCATAACGCAGTGCAAATGTAGAGTTTGCATGTGCTGGAAAGCCGGCGCTCGCCAGGACGCTACGCTCCCCCCGTCTCTCGCGCACAGCGAGAAACCGACCGTCTCACGTAGCCGACTTCGGTTACGAGTAGAGTGCGGATGGCGCACAGATGAAGGTCACTACACGTACTGCATGAACCGGGAAGCTTTTCACGCGTTTGAACAGTCTTTGTAGGTTGCCGACAGCTTTGGACAGAGCACAAATGCCGACAATTGCATCCCCGCTTACGTTCCACGAGGAGGCATGCAGGAACACAACACTGCAGTTGTTTGACCGGAAACGAGCTCACTAGATCGGCGAAAGATCGGCGAGATCACTAGATCGCTTTGCAAAAAACACGAGGAGATCCCAAGACTTCGCTTTCGTTCTCGTCGAAAGCACTGCTCGCACCAGCATCGTTTGCTTCTTCGAGAGGCCGGCTCTTTGCAATCGGCTCGTACATGTAGGGAGTAACGCCGAACTCCTCAGAAAAACGCAGTCTCTCTAAATTTGCCATTACCGTCTAAGAAAAACAGCACCAAACTACCTGGCACCGCGCTTCATGTGGAGCGGCAGCGGCCGGTCGCTAAAGTTGACGTCACGGGTCGCCCGACCAATCACAGGCGGAAACGAGACGCGCGAGCTGGGCGTGTCCGCTGCTGCACTTTTCGTCGAAATAAAATATATTTGCGCTTTCTTTCGCTCAATTTCGATATGATATTCGAATTCGGAGGGTTGAAAACCATTATGTACACATGTTCACTCATTTTTTCTGGAAAACCTTTCAGCTTCCCTTTAACATGGAGCCATCATGTCTGCGATGAGATTGCCTGTCGTTGCTGCTTTGTATTTCGGGGCTGCGGCAGAGTCAAGCTGTTTATGTCAGCGTTTTCTGCAGCTCCCCCTGTCAGTATTTCTTGAGGCATAAATAAAATTATATATATATATAATATAATAATAATAATATATAATATATATTATATAATATATATATATATATATATATATATATATATATAGAGAGAGAGAGAGAGAGAGAACTGACCCAGAAAAAAGTGGGCAGGAAAATAGAATATCTGTAGTCTATTCTATTGCCTGCTTTCTTTTGGGGGGGGGGGCATTTCTCTCCCTTCGTAGCACTCCTTGTTGAGTAGCAAGTAGGCCAATATACGCCGGCGAAACACTCTGCTTACCAACAAAGAGTTGCTCCCCCCTCTCTCTCTATCTCAGAATGTGCTCTCACAGCTCAACTATAAGCAGTCTATAGCTCTCTATAGCAGTCTATAGCTTTAGATAGTCAAAGACTGTATAAAGGAAGTCTTTGATTCAATCAGTTCAGCGCGTTTCGTCGACTTTAGTCGCCATTTGTGTGCAGCACTCGAGTTAGCGCATCCGCGTACTTTTGCGATCCGTCCTCCCTGAACGTTACTGGAGCGCTTCGGCGCAGCGTCGAACTGCATATATAGCGTTATCAGTTCGCTATTGAGGCGTTCGCAACGTGTGCATCAGCTAATCCTCTCTGCACACGTGAATGTGCCACGTGGCGGCAGCGGCAACGGTAGAGCGGGGTAGTTACGCTAAAATCCCCTGCTTACTTCCGCAAGGCTCATACCGCGAGTGCATAATTAGCGGGAGCCCCATAATATTCTAGCATTCGAATCGCCCCCTCATTTCAGCGGTTGTCCGGCGTTCGTTGATGACTGGATCTCAAGACTTTCGTTGCAGCGCATTTCCAGTGCAGTAAAAATATCGCAGTAGTATACCACGTTCTTTTTTTTATTCGTGGACCGTCCTGTACTGTCTGGTGTCAAAGATAACGCTCGTTCCCCCATCCCACTTTCCTCCTATCTATACTAGTTCCTTCACGCCGCACAATTTTCCCTTACTTCTCGAAACTGTGCCACAGCCCGACTTCTAATGCCGTACTCTCAAGTTATTTCCAGTTTTATATTATTTAAAGGTACATCCTAGGCAATGCACCTAGCGAAGGCTGTTAGTGCAAGTCGCGCGTCACTTCCTAAGTAATGCGTGCAAACTCTTGTGTTGCGGGGTTGACAATGGTTTCGTTATCCTTGCATCGGAAAAAGATAGTCCTGGAGTTCATTGAAAGATGGACACTTTAAATGATTAGCAGTGGCCGGGCAAGCCTGGCTACAGGCTTTAACTTGTTCGGCCACTGTCGAACTTCGAGTTCTCTGAGAGTCCTGCAAAGCCTGTACGGCAGCTAAATACAAGGACGTTTTACGCACACACAGGAACGACCTGTTCAGCCATATCTGCCGACTGAGCGGACCGAAATAGGTAAAAAAAATGGAAAACAAATAAAAGAGAGATACGGCAGGGTTGCGCATTAGTACTGAACTCCATAGCGCAAACAGGTCTGAACTTTTTCACAGATGCAGGTGTACGCTCGGCACTATAGTATCACCGATCCGCATGAACTTCCTGCGAACGCCAGCGATACTATTTGATATCTCTGGTCGACCGCGAATAGTGTCGATGGCTAAATAGTGTCGAATATGATGATAGCGATGATAGGATATAGTGATGATAGGAGAATATGATGATAGGATGTGATAGTGTCGAATAGTGACGATGGCTAAAAAAGCGAGCGTGCGTCGAAGCAGTCGGCTTGATTCGCAGGCCCACTCGGCGGCGTGGCGCCAGCAATGTTGTGTACGAGCACGACGCTAGCGGGCGGCAACGCAGCATACCGCAGGAGGAAAACTGTCGCCCCGAAAGACAAACGAGGAGGATAGCCTTGTTTGTTCGCGTAACTTCATGACGCCATTATCCCCGTGCACTCAATCGCCGTTCGGTTTTCCCATGGCCATACCCGTACTACGCATATAAGTGAAGGAGGCGGAAGGCTCCACCAAGCTCAGTTTGGACGCGCTCTTTTAGCCAAGTGGACATCTTGTGTAAACTTCCGGCTACTGGAACCTGTTCGCGGTTCCGGCTCGACATTCTGCGCAGGCGCGAGCTCACTAAACATGATAATACAAATTCTAGTACTTTCCCTCTACAAAGAGCTCTTGGGCCACCCCCTAGTGTTCTGTTGGGGAAAAAAAATTACCATATGAGCTGTTTATTGTTCCTAGCTATGGCACTTGTAGGTTGGCATGTGATGAGTACTACGAGACGGCCAACACGGAGTTTATTCACTGTGTTTACAGGCGTTATAGAGATAGCGCCGGGGATTTTAGTAGCCATAGCCAAGAACTTAATTCCTTCATTACATGAAGGGCCGGGGAATTGAGGACACATCTGACATGCGGCTCGTTAGCGTAGGGCTGAGTAGTGAAAAATGAAACTGGCGACCTCTTTGAGCCCGCCCTTCCCTTTTCACAACATGACTGTGGGTCCCTTGGATGCTCGCTCGTCACGAATACTGGGAGGCGCCAGCACATCTTGCGCTTGATTGCGAAGGTCTTTTGAAGTTGGAGATATTTTCTGATTTAAATAGCTGTTGTTACCCTGAGAGCTCATAAAGAACGGCCTCTGTGCGACGGCTGTCGCGGCTTCTCATCTCTCCGATTATACGCTTTGGTCGTCGGATCCCCTTGATGGCTTGACGGCTACGGCGTTTCGCTGCATGGAACACGACAGTAAGCTTGATTCCGAGTTTCGGTGATCAGAACTGGAAATGTCGGTCTGCTGCGATTTAGGTCAACGCTGAAGACCCTTATTCCATTAAATGTAGCAAAAAAAAGTGTCGGTCGGAAACGAAGGCCGCGTTACGTGACTATGCCGTGGGTGTAGAGTGGCGTCCTCTGCTATGGCGCTCTGTTTCAAGCCACTTGACTGCATGTTTTGATGATTCAAAGACAATTATTTATACCCTTGGTGATTCACACCAGTAGTCACACAAAGCACACGCCGAAGCAATTGTGCGGCATGTAATTCATAGTACGGTGCTCTAAGGGATACCGAATAGTTGCCGCAGTTGAGCAATAGAGAACCTCTGCGCCATTTAAGTTTGTAAAAAAAAAATCGCACTGATATAACGAGTGTTTCAGTGCGACCAAATATTATAAGAAACGATTTGTGCGTTTGTCGTACTACGTCAGTCGGGTCGGCGTACAATTTGCACTGAATGGAACGGTATAACCCTGGGACCGTGACTACCGAAACATTTTGAACGGAAAGATATAAATTCGGAGAAATGTGTGAAAATTATGAGTGCCTGTGCCTGCGTAATAAAAAAAAAAACGCGTTTCCGTGAGTTAAAGCAAAAAAAAAAAACCAGATTCAACGCACATTCCGGAACTAAATGAAGCGAACATTTCGTGAAGTGGTTAGTTAAATGCATGCAATAAAGAAAGGTTCGCCAGTTACCACGCGTTTTGAAGCATAGCGATTAAATGCCTGCATTCCCGTCAGATCAGCAAGACGCGGAAACCGTCACCGCGCGAACATCTTGATCCACCCTACCACGTATTACACTTGTCTCGGGGATAGACCCACTCTTCAACACGCCACGTGCGGGATCGGCCATGTTTCCTATCGCGCTATCTTCTGCACCGGCCGACCTTACTCGGCAAGTAGCAGACCGAGTGGACGCACAACACCCTAGGAAAGAAGGCATGGAAAGTTCATCTTTAATAAAGGAAATGCCCGCTTGAAGGCGCATATGTGTAGCACTGAGGATATTTAGATACTGGTTGTTGTTTCACTCCGTAATTCCGAAGGGGAAGGGGAGGGGGGGGGGGGAGACAAAACCAGCGCATAGATAGTGGCAGTACAGATGGTCTTACATAGGGAATTTAAGTTAAAAAAAATAAGGAAGCAAAGTAAACAACTCCCGTAGGAATGTTTTCTTTAAGTTCCTTGATTAAAGCTAATAGCGCATCTAAAGCGAACGATTTATCGCGTTTGTTTACAAGAGAAAGAGATAAGGTACGGCAGGCCTATTTCCCTTTGGCTTTACACGAGTGTAAATCACGTAACCGAGACAACACATGCATGTAGGCTATAGATTAACTAATTTTGCTTCGCACGTACAAATTATAGAACGTCTGTACAAGAGTCGAGGAGCTGTAAACTTGCGAGTTCAATTTTTCTCCTGAAATTACGCTAGTTTTATTAATTTTAATACAATATTTGAAAGAGCTGAATGAAAAATCTCCCGAAAATTTGTCCCCATAGAATTTGGTGTGCTACAAAATTAACATGGCTTAAATGGTCGCCTACGTGGCGGTGGTTGCAGATGTACTTGAATAGTGAAATAGGTGTTTGTCAACTGTAATACGTGACTCTAACATATACTACGCTTCGCAATGATAAATTGTGATGTTGGCACTATGTTCCATCCTTTGCCCATGTCCTAGAATGCACCGCTTGATTGGTTCGCTGGTTGCGGGCTAGGTTAATGTGCCAGTCTGTGCTCCGCGCTTCAGCGACTATCCGCCATTCAGAAAGGTGTTGCTACGTGAGCACGAAATCAAGTTGGATAATAGAAACTGGTCGAACTCCCTCTACTTTACGCACACAAGGCCAGGAAATTGGCGATGCGTATCATTTCATTTGGTTTTGCCGGCGGTACAATTTCGAAAAGGAAGACGTCACTTCACAGCTCGAAAAGAAGAGCCCGTCCGCATGCGTGTGTGCCGCGAGAAACATGGTGTCGCCTGAAGGATTGAGGATAGCGCCATAATACTGCTCCTTCCCAACTTTGTTGCGGTCAGTGCCTGAAGGCTGTCACCGTAAAATTATTTATCGTGCAATATATTTCCCTCTAGCATCACCGTTTCAGGCCCCTCTCTACGTATCTAGCAGTCGGCACGAGTTGAAAAATATCACGCTATAGCCGCTTTCTCACGCAGCTGTGACCAAACTCAGCTCCATGAGTAGCAGCGACAGTGCGTCGTTCACCGACGCAGCGTATGAAAGCAACACCCGCTGCCGGTATGACAGAAGGCCTGGGTGCGTACTTTGAACCGTGACGTCACGGGCAAAGGCCAGGAGCACATGCATTTCAATCGAACACATGGTCGACGCTTAGCGCAGTCATGTTTTTACCACCCAAAATATGATTTTTAGACATCTGCCTTCGTGCATGACGTAATGGCTCCAAGCACGCTGGAATGGTGCTTCTGGTGCCTACGAAATAGGGTGGCTAGTAACGGGCTTCTTGAGGGATGGGGTTTACGGCCCAGAGCAACGCGATCACTATTAGAGACGCCATAGTGAAATTTTTCGGGTTAAATCTGTACACCTGGTGGTGTTTAATGTGGACCCAATGCTTTGTACCAAGCATCTTTACCATAGACTCTTGTTGGAACACGGTCGCCATGGCTGGGAAACGAACCTGCGGCCTCGGGCTCAGCAGGAGATCGCCATGCTCACATAGCCACCGAGGCTTGTAGGATCATCATCATCATCATCATCATCATCATCATCATCATCATCACCATCATCATCATCGTCGTCGTCGTCGTCGTCGTCGTCGTCGTCGTCGTAAGCCTATTTCATGCGCACTACAGTACGAAGGCCTCTTCACTGCGATCTACAATTACCCCAGTTCTGCGCCAACCAATTCCAACTAGCGCGGGCGACTTTCTTAATAACATCACCCCACCTAGTCTTCTGCCGTCCTCGACTGCCCTTCCCTTCTCTTCGCATCCATTCCGTAACCTTAATGGTCCACCGGTTATCTAACCTACTCATTACATGACCTGCCCAGCTCCATTTTTTTCTCTTAATGTCAATTAGAATATAGACTATCCCTGTTTGCTCTCTGATTCACACTGCTCTGTTCCTGTCTGTTAACGTTACGGCTAACATTGTCGCGCATTTTTCAACTTTCACGGCAACTTCCATAAGTAGGTATCTGCCGATGAATCTTCCGAGAGGCCAGTGAACAATATTCGGCAGCGCCAGACACTGGCATATCTTGCTTGTAATTACTGCATAAAACACGGCGTGGGATTCCAGAAAACGCTTCGTAGGATCGCATTGACACAAACTTTGAGGTGGTATAACGATGCGAAGTGTTATGTCAGGAAGCATGTGTGCACCATAATGAGCCTTCTCCATCGTATGTGGCGCACCAACAGCGGTGGTTGAAAGCCATGCCACGTGGACTCCTTCTCAGCCCTCCTAGGCTCGAAGGTGCTTCGTCATTCTCTGTATGCATATAGACCGTTTTTTTCGTAGGCGCCGCCATATTGTGAACGCAGTGGCGCCGCCTATGAGCAGCGCCATACTGGCTTGGGTGAAAGCGGTCTTTCGCATGGCAGGTATACGCTCGGCGGCAGGTTCTGGCGTTTGTTTTCGCGGTCGTGCGGTTTGTTTAGTATGACGTGCGTCTTCTACGCGGTAAACGGTTCTGTGAGACGTGCTGAAGTGGTTTAAGGCGTCATGGCCGGAATTTCTGCTGGCGTTGAGGTGGACTGAGCATGCAGCGCGATGTGTGCGCGCAGGCATATTCGTGCCTACAATCAGCCTCAGAGATCATTTGTGTATTTCTGAATGTTCCAATCACTAATGTGACCTTATTGCAGTATTATCCTCTATTTCTGAGCTGCGATTTAGAAGCCATGAAACACGCGACGATCGTAACAGCGTGAGTGTGGGTACCGTTTTGCTACGATACGATAGGAGCTGTGATATTATACTTTCACAAGCGTTCAAACTGTTCGCTGCAGGTTATATTGCGTGACTACTTGGTTCGATGGATGAGGTTTCCGCCCCTGAATAAAATAGTTTTGGCAAGTGATAGCAGCATACCTTACAGTCTGAATTACGCTTGTCCAGCAAAGGGACTGTTTACGAACTGCGCGAGCGTCCTAAGCAGTGGTAGGTGCTGGATTATATACATCTTTGTCCTATATACACCGCATGGTCCAAGCATACCGCATCAGCGGTTATATATTTATAAACGTTGTGCGGCATGACCATGCGAGGCCCTATTGCGGCGTTACTCGTTTTCTTTTGCTTTTTCGAAAAGGAGGATGATAACCGAATTTCTTTTTCGGTTGTGTTCGTTCCGTTCTCTACGACGCACACACACGTATTATGGAAATTTTGTCCACAAAAATAGGCATCGCATTCTTTTTATGTGATCTCCCATATATATTTTGGCTGTATGCAGGCAAAAAATGCAATGCCGAAGCGCACAGCTTACATATGTACCGTGCTGGTTCACCAACCGCAGTGATCCCTGTGTTGAGCAGTGCCATCGGCCTCATGCAGGAAGGCTACCGTAGACATATGGTAACTTGAAGCCTACTAGACTTGAAATGCGCGAGAACGATGCCGTTGCATCACAAATATTTGATTGCGCCTGCCGCTTAGATTTTTCGTGGTATCCTTAGGTTGGCCGTGCACGAGCATGCGCCCTACGCCAAGTGATCAGATATTGAGCAGATTTACCATTTCATGCAGCTAATACAGAGACACCAGTTTTCTTTGTTGAATTAAAACTGATCAAAGCAAAATAGTTCACAACACATACCCACACCGCGACTGATAGAAATGTGCGTACACCGAGGCTGATAAAACGCGTCACATTTTTGCGCCCCCAAAAGATATTTCCGCCTACTGTAGTTACCGATGCACCGAAAGGCTTCTGTGACGACCTTATATGAACCGACATGGCGTAAGCTTCCCAAAGTACCATCTAAAACATCTCAAAATCGTTCCGCAGCATGCGACAGCAATACTTTCAAGCAGCGCCGCGCCGGATCGCCCAAGCCAGAGAGGAGGAAAGGCTCTCCACGCGCCCTATCCTCCTCGCCCGATGAAACGGTCTATATAGGTGTGTTATCTGTTCTGGCCAGTGAGTAAATCACGCCACTTCAACGAATGCAAACGACCATATTTCTTGTTCCCGGTGAATAGATATTGGTGGCCAATACATTGTGAAAGCCCTAATATCATTATGAAGATGATTCATTCCCGCCGTAGCTGGACTGGCTGAGCAGCCTCTAGCACCCCCCGGCCGTCACGACTGCCTGCCGAACGTGTGAAATACTTAATTGAGAAAGAAACCTAGAGAAGAAACTCTAGGTTCATCATTGTAATGGAGAATAGGGTGGCCAATATGGTTATACAGACAAAAATAAGCTGGGCTGTCAGCGTACATTTTAAGTGGGAACTTGAATTCGAAATTGCTCGGTGCTCTCATTGGCCCTGAGGGATGCTACGGCCTCTCGGATTGGCTCAAAATGCCACCATTACCGAATTTGACAATATGACGGAATTTTACGATGTCCAGAATAACACCCCGAGATTGGCTTTTGTTACTCCGAGGGAGCGGTATCTGGGGATTTGAGCCATTTTGTCAGTTAGCTAGTGTTGCCAGACTTCGATACGCTTCGGCTGCAATACTGAAAAAATTCAAACATAAATTTTCTACCTCACAATTTTTTGCCAGCTTCCTGTGGTACGCGTACCGTTTAACATGCAATGCATAATTCAAGCTCGAGAATTGCATGTCATGGCCCCTTTAAGCTTGGTCCTTTATTTCTGGCCCTTCAGCTGCACGTTGTTACTGCGACGCTTAAGGCTTGTGTTGGGGCTAGTTGGAATGCCATACTTGTGTTTAAAAAGCAGCGCAGCAAAGTTAAACCATAGAGACGAGGCGCTTCGTATGTGCTGTTCTCGTCTCTGTGGTTCAACTTTGCAGCGCTACTTTTTAAACACAAGTACTGTAACGAGGCGTATTGCACCTAACCCAACGTGCCCCCAGACGACAAAAGGCGTGGCGGCTTCGAAATCACAGCCTCACACAGGAATTACGAAGAGGTCGTAAGTTTCAATTGAGGACACGTGCAACGCTAAGCGCCATCACGACTTTTCCCCAAGGCATTGTTTTCAATGGAGGCACATTCCTGGACCTTCTGTTCTCTCTGGACCTTCTGTTCCAGACGTGGACCTTCTGTTAACCAGGTGGCATAGCAAAACCCATTTTGCTTCATGTTACATGTTATCGCATGGATGCGCTGCTATTTTTTCTCACGTGGATGCTAAGGTTGGAAAGGACGGAAACAAAAGTGACCTTGGAGCTTTACATATGCAGCAACAAATAAATCAAGAGGAGAAATTTGTGTGACAACAGAAAGGGCAGTGCATTACTACTTGAGGCCCGAGCTGGCTGCCTGAGGACAAAAGCATACCGGAGCAAATATTTGCAACAGGATGATGCATGTATCTGCTACAGTAAAAGTACGGAAACGACTCGACAGACCGCATTGAAATGCCAAGGTATCACTCAAGCAGGACCCGTATGGGGGACGTCACCTTCCAGAAGCGCTGCGATTTAAAGCAGATGGAAGTATTAACAGGTCAGCAGTCGAGATAAGCAAGACACGTTTAGAGAAGGCGTAAAAAAGAAAGAAAAAAAATCAGGAAGGATGACAGAACCAGAGCCGTTACAGGCAAGGCATACATGCGGATGTATGTATCCGTAATACCTGATTAGCTAAAGCAGGCTAGGTGACTATTTGTCTCAGACGGGTTTGGGTGCGAGCTAGTTGGTACGGATCATTCATATTTAAAACAGCACACACAAAAAAAACACCGACAAGGAAGGACACAGGACGAGCGCTATTTGTGTATTGTCATTTGACTATTTGTCACCGGCCTGTTTTGAAGGAAATACTAACATAAGAAATCATCATGATCACATGCCACGCGGTCTCGCGGAAGCATACCAGCTGCTGTTTCCAGCTGTGGGTCTCGCATTGCGCGCGGCTAAGCTTCCCAAATGAGCTTGCCTGCCGACCGTGTGACTAGTCAACCTTTGAGCACGAAAAGATCACATGGACCGACGATCAAGCCACACGAACCGCGATCGCTTACAGAGAAAAACAAGAAGAGAGAGAGAGAAGCCATGAAGAGGGAAAGGAAAAGGGATCATATATGCTCGCGCTGACGTCTTTTCGCCTTTGCTTTTTTTTTTTCTTTTTTCCAAGCGCAAGTACCGAAGCGCGTTCGTCGCCGTCCTGTGACGCACACAGCGTCGCTTCGGTGTCTGCGTTGCTGCTAACACACTCCGCGTCGTTAAGCGAGGCTAGAGTGTAGCGAGGCCGTGAGGTATTTCCTCTTCGCTCATCCGAGAAAGTTTAACTCCGCTCGCCTGCGTGCACACACAGCGTCTTGGACCCATGTTTTCCTTTTCGTTCTCCGGTCGGCACGTTGCGCGCGCTGGAGTGTCGTAAGTGGTTTATACACGAGTGCCGAAAAGGAGAATGCCAGCGCTTATCCTGACCAAACTAATCGCCAGCGATCATACCGCGAGGTGAAATCGTGATAAATAGCTCGAATTTTTCACCGCGATATGTCGCAGCTTCTTTCTTTCTTTCTTTCTTTCTTTCTTTCTTTCTTTCTTTCTTTCTTTCTTTCTTTCTTTCTTGCCAGGTTAGCGTGGCCAATGCTACGCGAATCGTCAGCCCCGATATTGGCGCAGGTGCAGCGGCCTGAGCACCTCGGTGTCACGAGTTGCGAAATCAAACAAAGCAATCAGTTTCACCTCGACGGAAACAAGTTTTAACGCCTTCGCATTATTAGCGCCCTCCGCGCACTTTCATGAGACTATCTATCTATGTTCGTATCTAACCGCTTACCCGCCTACCTGGGTCACTACATGGGTAGTCCATGGTCGAATGCGTGGCGCATCGGGCGGCCGTGCTGAGGGAACAGAGTTCGAAACCAACCGTTGGACTAACTTGGGACACTGAGTATGCGGAGATGTGTACATGTGGGCCAGTCTTCAACGAGCCTCTTTCATGCCGACATGGTCGCTGTAGATGCGGTACTAGGTAGGTGCCGCTGTTCGAAGAAACTCTTTGACACCGACTAGGAGCACTGGGTACGTGCCAGTAGGCGCATGTGTGCCGCTCTTCAATGAACGTCTATGGCGCCAACTTGAGTAGCTAGCCACGTGCCACTGGGAATGTGCCACTTTACAATGACGAAAAAGATCTCCGACAAATATTATCCGATGCTGAGCGGAATCAAGCCCACGTCACAGGGGTTCCTCAAGAACAGCAACACAACGCTTTAGGAGGCTGCGCCACCAATTCACTGAGTGTGTGCCGCTTTCAATTAACGGTTTTCACACCAAAGCTTTAGCGAGCGGCACCTTGAATGCACTGGGTATGTGCCGCTTTTCAATTAACCTCTTACAAACTTTGGTCACTGAGTATTTCGCATTGAATGTGCGTCCAACTAGGGTTGCCAGATCGCTCCAACCACAGCTAGCCAAAATGGCCTCCGCAGGAGCCCAAATGTAGCCAAAAGCGAAACTTTGGGTAGCCCAAAAGTAGCCAAAAAGCTTTGTCTTTTTGTGAAGTCATTTCTTAAGCATACTGCATTAATTTTCGGCAAGAATAAGGCAAATGCGGTCTTCATTGCAAGTGCACTGTTTTATTTTTCCCAGAGCACCAAAAAATCACGAAAAGAACAACGCACAAATAGCACCACGCGATAAACGCGTTAACTAAGCAATGTCATGCATTCAGGCGTTCAGTATTATTACTAGTTTACAGCTCATGATAATTTCACTTGACACCACACAATGCACAAAACGAAAAACTAAAGAAAATATTGCAAGACTAAGTCCCATACAATAGATGGCGGTTGGTACAAAATCTAGTACTATATATAGACATAAAAAGTATGCTATCATTAAGCATCACAAGCTTATTGCGAAGTGGAACTGCTTGGTCCGTACAAAATGCCAAAGCTGAAACGGGACAAAAATTCTTGGACCGGTTTAAAATCCTTGCAGCAGCCTCCGTTCCTGGCCAGGCCAAACTTCACGTGGAAGAGCGCTACCAATTTCTCGTTCGACATTCTATTTCGAAGGTCGGTTTCAGCGAGCGAGGCCTGGCTGAACACTCGTTCGACGGCGGCATTTGATACGTATAGTGATGGCAAAGACAGGAGGAGGGTTCGGAGTTGTGTAGGAAACGGATAGCTGTGGTGGCTGTGGGGCAACGGAAGAGCATATGTTCTACGTTGGCGTTGGAGCAGGGACAATTTGGGCAGGAAGGGTCCGAGCGAATTGCCACGTAGGCGCCATGCGGCAGGCAGAAAACTCAGAAAATTTTGGTTAGGTTCAGCTCGGTGTTCTCCCTCCGTTTAGGCGCCGAGGTCACCCGCAGAGCACCGTCAACGGGAGCTAAAAGCATCTCATGCTTAAAACGTAGGACGCCGAAAGCTCACATGTGGAGACAGCAACAGTCTATGTTCACTGGCACGCGGGTAGCGTTAGTTCCCGGATGTAGACGTGTTTCCTGAGGCCAGCTTTCCTAATTCAATTTATCAAAAGGCCGCGATCCGTGACCTTCTGACATGCATATGTGTTCTCTAACATAGAACTTGCAAATTTTGATTTTGTAGCAGACGCGCTCAATTTCTTTATCCTGCTGTCGTCTGAATTTTGATTCCAGCGTGCTTTTCATTTGTGCTTAAGTATTTTTCCTTTTTTTTTTCATAGGAAAAAGATGTAGCCCCAAAATAGCCACATCGCCAAAAGGAAAATTCTGACGCCAACTCGGACCGAATGTCGCCCGATTTGGCTATTAATAGCCCAATCTGGCAACCCTGCGTCCAAGCGAGGGAACAATCCACCTCTTTTAAAACCCCTCAATCTCCCAAAGTAGCGCCATTCACTTCCCTCCTCCTCCGCTCGGCGCGGCCTCGACGGTGGCGCCGCCGGTGGTGGGCCTGCCGTAGCAGACGACGGCTAACACGCTACGGGAGGAAATCCGCGGAAAAGTTCGTTCGAGTCCTGCGGAGCAGTTTTTTCAATCTAGATCTTGCTTTGTCAGTCGGTAACTGGCCTTAGGAATGTCGTGTCGGATTTGCGGAAGAAATAGAGAAAAGCACCATTATTCAAGGCGTATTTAAGGCGTAAAGCGCGCGCACCTTGAAAGTTCGTGTTGCTGAAACACGACACAAGCACGCGGTGTGCTCATACATGCGAGTAATTACCAGAGTTTCAGGTTTTGACAGCGTGAAAGTATGTGCACGTGGTTTCGTAGGTTAATTTACGTACCTGCAGGATGCTTTTGTTCGGCCGGCGCGTGAGAGATTCCGACTGTCTGCGGTCAGCAATGCCTGGTAGCAGGGCCGTTTCTGTTCCGTGCCTTTTACAGATGTACGGAGCTCATGGACAGGTTGTGGTGGCCATGAGCAACGTTTTCACACATAGGCGGTATAGATAATTTGAACAACGCACCAGCATATGAAATCGTTATTTATTTATTACAGTGCAAATGGTTAGAATTTGATAGAAAAAAAAGAAGGAACTTGATGGGACAACTGGAAAGAGGTTCAGAAAATAATTATCCCCCTCCCCTCATTGGCACCAGCAACACTCTCGTTGAAGTGCTAATTTTATCTCTGTATACTACGTGCGTCTGTCTTCTTTTGCGTTGTAAGTTTTCACAAGGAAGCAGTGTTGCGTTAACTGGAACAGTCAAGGCACACAAGACAGAAGAAAAGTTAATTCTTGGGTTTTACATCCCAACACCACGATCTCATGAGGCACGCCGCCATAATGGGGGCTCCGGAATAATTTTTTTTCCAGCTGGGGTTTTTTAACGCGCCCCCAATGCACTGGACACGGGCCCGTTTTGACACGGGCGTCAAAAGAAAAGGTTGGAGGAGCCGTGACACTTCACAAAGCCGCGCGTTCTTTGCCACTTGCTCGAAGTCAGCCCGCCCGATCTTGTGAATCCACACTTTTCTTCGTTTTGCGTTGCGCCCGGCGGATGGTAAAGCAAAAAGCTTATTTTCCGTCACTGGGTCTGTTGTGGCAACCGTAGGCGCAGCAGCACGGCATCGCAATTAAGCACTCGGCCCTAACACGTTGTATAAAACTACCGCGCTCCTTCAAACTGCCTGCCGTACTTTCGTCGCGCAGGCCCAAGAATGGGGGTTGCAGCGCGCTGGAAAGAAAAGATATACAAAATCGCGGCGCCTGCTCTGCGCCGGAAAGAAAAAAATATACAAAAGCGCGGGGCCCGCTTTCACGTGACACAGATTGGCCAATGGGGGAGCGGAGGAGGCTGGGGCGACAGGAGGAGTGGAGGAGGAAGCGCCTGGGTGAGCGGGGTGGCGGAAAGATCTAAGAATGGCGCTACTTTTGGAAAATTGAGGGGCTTTAACCTCTTTTATGTTGTGCTGCCCTCTGACGCATGCCGCTGGAAACGTTTTGGAAGGGTGTCGGGGATTTCGCCGGTTGATTAGTGTACCTGCGCCCAAGTTGAGTGTGCGTCGGTTGTGCGTTTCGTGGATCGCGATTAATTATTAATGGTTTCTCCGCGGCAGCATGTCGTTCACCCATCGAGAATAGTGGGTGAGCAGGCCCGAGTGCGCTGTTGTGGTAACAGCGCGGCCGATAGAGGCACGTTGAGTTCCGTGTGCCGACGTGGCTCCCTTGAGTTCATTGTCGCTGATGTCTGCGATAGCACATCGCTTTTTGTATTCCTTTTACACATTCACTAAACATTTCGCATATTCAAGAAGCCTTCGAGCGCAGCCTTACATGTGGGAATTGCCAAAGCGGTGCATTTGTTTACCTCTACAGCTTCAGGTCGCTGTTAGCTTCGGTTATTGTAGAAAAGGCGCATCGCTGATGTGAAATAACCTCAAAACGTAGCAAAACATACAGACGAGTCAGTATGAGCGGCCGAGTCTCTTAAACAACTGCAACTGTGATCCAGACACGTATATATTACGGGCTGTTAGTACTGATTCTCGCTTTTAACTTCATCATACTTACACTTTACGCGTGCTATAAAGTATTAGAGAGTTTTAGAATAGGGGCCCCAATAGTTTGGGGCCCTAAAGAGCTTTGCGGGTGTTAGTGTTAGGGCACGCAGGAGTGAAGAGTTTTAGAATAGGGTTTTACGTTTGCGGATAGCGTCTTTCGCTGACAGTGCCACACGGCGTCAAAGAAAAGCTATTAGAAATAATTAAATAAAATGTACCATTTTATGATAGGAATAGTAATTTTTACTTGCGTGTATTCAATTCAATTCAATTTGTAAGCAATTCTGTAAGCAGCAAACAATTAGTTTTGAGCAAACCATCTTTACGTGCCTTCACTAGCCAAGCTTAGCCGTGTTAGGCCTGCGAGCCATAAGATCCACAATCGAATTCGGAATCAGCGGCGTCTAATGAATCAATCTTCATAACACATGTTAGTTGAGCGAAAGCAACAACCGCAGTCACTTCTCCTAGCTTGCGAACTTCACGCGTTACCACGAATCGAAGCCAGTTTAGTGCTAGGTTAGAGCCGTCGCTTCGATGGGTGCCGCCATGTTTGCTGACGCAAAGCTTTTGGGGACGCTATTTGGGCTCCCGCTAAATCGGTGAAATAGCGTTCCCAACGCAAAACCCAAATGCAGTTTGCGTCTCGCGCAGGCGCACTAACTTTGACGCTATTTCTTTGGGGCCCCAAAACGTTTGGGGCCCCTATTCTAAAACTCTCTATTATTAGAGACAACTGCGCTCGGCATACGTCCCCACCGGCGCACCACGCTTCTCGCCTCGGGGGCCATACGCGGACTTCTCGGCAGTGCCGCTATGGTGGCCACTGGATGGTGAAGCGTGGAGAAAGAAGCGCGGTTGCCGCATGACGGGTTGCTCGGCATTCCCCTCGCTCCATGCATTTCGGAGGCCACGCACTCGCAGGCTTCGCGGCGGCGTTAGATGGCGCCGAGTCTTCTTGGGAAAGCACGAAAGAGGTATCCCAATGCAGTATACGCTTCATTAGATAAATCGTTTCAGCGGTGGCAATACGTTGTACCGCTATATTGATTGAATGCTAATGCATTACCATCGACAGCCATCAGCAGATGGGGTTCTGCCGCAATTGTTTTCTATCGCCCTTAACTAAAATAGTGACACCTTCATTGAAGAACGATAGACTTCACATATAAATTGAATTGGAAAACCATTGATTCTGTGGCTTAAGAAAGAGAGAGGTGCAGACTTTAATGACAGGCTGGAAGTGTTAGCCTGAGTGATCGCCTGGCAGGCTACTTCAGGTGCCGGGTGGTAATTATGATCGCAGAAACGCACGAACAGCACGCACACGCACGGATAAGCACACCCGCAATAGAGCTATTCACAGACTATCGATAAGGTTCTGTAGATCATAGAAACACCAGCTGTGTTTTCGTAGTGCACAACACGCTGCTGGTGTTTCTTCACGGGCCGAGATCTATGTGCCGCAGATATAATTTCGAGTCGCGCTGCAAGCGTAGTGCGGCCTTCAGAGATTGCCTCTCTGACAAGTAATGGTAGCAGTCACCTATATAGACATTGTTAGTCCTCAAGATCGTTACACACAAAGCACATTGGTGAGTCTGTCTACCGAATTTCGTGTAGGCTGCATAAAGCCTCACGCATTGAAGACATGTCTGATATTGTCCACTCAGGTTTCGCGGCATATGAAACTCGCAAGATGAATAGATTTCGTACAGAGAACCATCCCCTTCCTTAGAATTAAGGTTTTACTTTGTGTTTGGCGAATATTCCAAGTTTCGAATGCGAATCGAATATTGCCCACTAACTATTCATATTCGTATTCGAAAATTAATTATTTGGTATTTTTGAATATCGAAACTAACCGTATATTTCGCAGAAAACAACTGTGTCGAGTTACTGTCGAGCTACTGTTCTCTGTCGGCTAAACAAAGTATTGCATGTTATGAGAAGTGAAACATTGACAAATGTGTTCGGAGCAATGCAGAGACAAAATGTCTAATGCAAGCTTTGTTTTCGGTTTCGCGGCGGAGGCCTACATGACAACACGTAATTTTTGCTTGTTCTCTGTCATTTAGTGTTTTGGCAGTCTATCCATGAATCAGTTTTATTTTCACGCTACAACCAGGGATGTTTTCCTTGAAACAGGTCCTGGTACATGTGTCTACAGCATGCACACAACTCCTTTCCTTTTTCCCACAACGCCTGATCTGTTTTCGGCAACCATTTATCACATGTGAGGGCGCGTGCTAGCTTCCTTTACACCATATACGCAGGAACAAAATAGGCAAACTTACAGTATTTCCTTAACTGCTTCACGAAAGCTTCACTTCTCATAGCTTGCAACATGTGCGTTGGATGTACACTATTATTTTTATTGACAATTAGAAATCTTTTGTTTAAGAGTAACCCTAATGCTTAATTAGGGTTACTAATTAACCGATGGTCCCGTTGCCGTGTTTGACTTTGGGACCCTCGTCTGTATATTGTATTTTACCCATTCATTGTACTTAAAGAATAATAAACTGAAACTGGAACCGAATTCTTCCTGCTAGGTAGCTGTCTTCTTCTCACTAATAAGCACAAGCGGGGTATCTAATTGTAAGCAAGAAAAACTTATTCCTGCTCTAAATACGTGTATACGTCTGCGTTTGACTTTTCGATATTCAATTCGATATTTGATACTTATTATGCGTATTCGATTCGTACTTGAAGTGTTGATGTTCGACCACCTCTAGTTTTAATAATTCATTCATGAGTTGACTAATGACTTGCGTCACACAAGCCAGCGAGACCACTGCGAATGCCAAGCGACTGCGGATACCAGTCACCACGTCTTCTCTCGAGAACTGTATCTGGATTACATTATTATTTTTCTTTTTTGAATTCGGAAACCTGCCTTGAAGCATGGTATCTGGATCCATTCTGTCAACATGTTGTAGGCGGTTTTTGCAGCGTGGTCGGCCTGAACGTTGCCTTGTGCACAGGGAGAGAGGACAGACTAGGATGAAGGAAAATATTTACGTAAACACGTAGCACGTACGTTAAACGTAAATACTTTTGCGGGACGTTACGGTGCCCGTCCTTTCAAGACATTTAGTTTACTGTACGAGAACGCAAACTTAATGAACGTGGACGGATGGATGGATGGATGGATGGGTGGGTGGGTGGGTGGGTGGGTGGGTGGGTGGGTGGGTGGGTGGGTGGGTGGGTGGGTGGATGGATGCATGGATGGATGGATGGATGGATGGATGGATAGATGGATGGATGGATGGATGGATGGATGGGTGGGTGGACGGACGTACGGACGGACGGACGGACGGACGGACGGACGGACGGACGGACGGACGGATGGATGGATGGATGGATGGATGGATGGATGTTATGAGCGTCCCCTCTGAAACGGGGCGGTGGGTTGCGCCACCAAGCTCTTGCTATTATACTGCCTAATGTCCTTCCTAGGTTAAAAAAGAAAAAAAAGAACGAAGAAACCACGATGAATTCCCATAACCAAATTTTCTGACCCCCTATTGTGAAACAAGAAGGCACGCAAGAAATGCTCGGATTGACGCCAAATTTATCATGGAGACTACTGTAAACAAACTAAATCAATTGCTTTGAAAGGAAATGTCGTATACTTGAGTCCGGGTGGGAATCGAACCCAGGCCTCCGGGGTGCTTCCCCGACGTCACGGCGGCTGTGCCTGGTGCGTGCGCCATTGCACACGTCACGTCGCAGCCATCTGGATGGGACGTTATAGTAAGGCGACTTAAGATGTAATAAAGTGAACGAAGGTTGATTAAAAAGGATTAAGGTGCATTAAAGTGGATTAAGATGGATTAAAGATGGTACAAATTACAGCGAGGTGTATTAAGGTGGGTTAAGGTGTTGTGAACGCTATTGATCAGGTTTTCTCTTTCAGTGAGCTTGCTGCCTTAAAAAGATATGCCCTGCCCGCGTTCGCCCACCGATAATAAATCTGTCCACCAAGATGAGATTCGCAGGACAAGAGAGAAGAGGAAATCGGAATCCGATGGCCCCTTCGCAGAAATACGGAAGCAGCTACCACGAAGAACGCACGAGGAACACGGTGTTGTTTTCAGACGTTAAACCCAGTCAATCGATCGATCGCTATTCATCGATCAATTAAGGCATATGTCCCCACTATTTTCCACTTCAAATTTACTTTGACATTATTAAGCATAAAATTAGTATGTGTACGCACAATATTTCGAAATGAAAATTTTGAAGAAAACTGTGACCTATGAATGCACCTCTATAACCTAAAAATTTAGCCCCTAAGAACTGGCTTTAAAGATACATTTTACTTCAAAAGCGTCACCTTGATCTGGTTTAGGAGAGCTGAATACTTAAAAAAAAAGTTTTATCCGAACATGCCAGATGAAATATAGGCGCTGCGGCCGTTGAAGGTCCCCATGGGAATGATGGTAACTACAAGCTTCGGAATGGCACATATAAACTCGCCAGATGAATGGTAGGTGTTTTGCGGCTGCATATACTACGGATTCAGTTCTTCGGCTCAGCAAGTTGTTCCTTCTCCTCAGTTCACCCTTTCCATTTACTCGCAGATTTGTTGCTTCCTATTATTACTGCGAAACGCGGGGCTTTCCCATGTGTTCAGATTTTGCATACTATTTCCCACGCGAGCCTCATGATGGTGCAGCGGTGGGGGTGTCGTCGTTGATAGTGACCATTATTACGCGAGCGGACCGCACGAGGAAAGACTAGCAACCTGGAAACTTGGCTGTGTGTTTTGCAGCGTGTACGATGGTTTTGACGGCGAGTTGTACACTGCAGGAAATATAATCGGGGTCTGTTCCCTACGTGACAGCGCCATTTTCGTTGCTAGGAAAGACCATTGACGTAGTCACACCGCACGCTCACTCTTGGGTCGCTAAACAAACCAAGCCCGTGCTTGGGCTTCCCATCGAATGGGATCAGATGAATTCTGGTAAACAAGCGGATAGCAGACTAAGGCGCACGGCATCTTTAAAGATAGTCCAAGACAAGTGGAACATTTCATCCAAAGAATCAATGCAGATATTCAATTTATTTGAGTGAATATATACTTTCTGGCTACATTTTGGCACACGTATGGCGTATGGCCAAGTTGTTTTAAACGCGCATTAAGTCACAGCAGTTGGAAAACCGTCTTGATCATTGGTTGCAACGCTACCTTATGCTAATAGTGATGCTGATAACTCACAGGTTGCTGTTATCGCGTGATACAACACGCACAAGTCCGAAAAGACTACGCAACGTGCGATATTCCCAGCATAGCGCCTGAGAAGTTGGTGTGAACCATCCATTCAGACGTTCATGAGATGTATAAGTCATAACAAACTGTGACAAAGTGCTCAATTTAATTATTAAGCGTTAACCTTGATTGTATCGGCAAGCAATCAGTGTCAGAGAGCGTTTAGCATGTCCCCACGACTCGCACCCTTGCAAGTGACACGAAAGCCGTGCTTCGCTCCCTGTGCTGCATTTGCCCGAACAAGCGAGTTTAGAAAAAATATATATATAGTCGACCCCACACATGCGGCAATTGGTGATGAACGTAGTTTTTTTGTGTGTGTGTGTAAATGTTAAAGCAAACGTTATACAAAACTGACACTAATGACGCAATGTAGTGGAATGTTTTTGCAAATGTAATGCGATCACGCAAATATGACGCAACATCGCAAGCGCTTTGGACTAGAGGTGCCGTCCGTATCAACGCGACACGAATGCTCATTAAATTTATTTGATTATTAGGTCAACGCAAGTGCATGTAGTTCTTTTGCACTACCCATCGCTTCCACGACTCATAAGGTACTGTTTGTTTACGTTACACGTAGTCAATAAAGTCAGGGTTCATAATCGGCGATGCGACTTCAACTATACGGCCATGTAACACGGTCACGCGGGACGAACTCGTTAACTGGCATCGCCTGTTCTCGTAGATGACGTTGTTTACTTGGCGCAACAGGGAGAACTGAATTCAATTCTGGGGTTTTACGTTCCAAAACCACGATTTGATTATGAGGCATGCCATAGTGGGAGACTCCGCAATAATTTTGAGACCTTGGGATATTTAACGTGCCCCCAGTGCATGGACAGCGGCGTTTTTGCATTCTGCTCTCATCTAAATGCAGCCGCTGCGGCTGGGATTTGATCCCGCAACCTCGCGCTTAGCAGCGCAACACCACGCCCCTAAGTCACCACAGCGGGTAACGGGGAGAAGCGGTGCGTGCGTCGAGGAATACGAGACGTAACGAGAAACGTTTGACGCATACCCAGTGACCCAAGCTTGTCTACTTGGCAAGATAGCCTGAGCAGGGAGTACCCGCAATGCGGCGGGAAGAGACGCCATCAAAATTTTCCATCATCGAGAGAAATTATAGAATGCCATCGCTTCTGTGCAGTGGTGTAACTTTTATCTGGGTGGGGGAAGGGGAGCACGCCCTTGACTGGGGGAGGAGGAGAGGCGGCACGTACGTACCACTGTGCTCCACCCAGGCTAAGCCCCTGCTTTTGTCATTAAATATGCGCGAGCTTTTGCCACCACCTCACCTGAAGAAAAATTTAGCTTAACTGCTTTGCTGCATTTCCTTTAATGTGAGGGCAGCAGCGGCCATGGTTATTCCGTCGCACCTTGCCAAACCCAATCTAAATCCCATATCATCGCATAAGTCGTACGTCAGTAAGAATGGGTCATGGAGAAAGTATCAGGGACATCGGCTTACTTGCTTTATTGTTCGTCAAGGAACTAGCGCTTTCCCACTACGGGGGATTGTCCAAGCCGGCGGCAAGAGAAAGGAACAAAACTTGCAAAAATACAGGAAAATTGGAGGCACAGTCCAATGTCTCTACAACGAAATGACTTATATAGCGAAAAATTTCGCATAGGTTCCGGCCGAATTCCTATCTATCATATGTATTGAATTCCTATCTACCATACCACTGCAACAAATTTTCCTATGCAACGGAGAGTTATAGGCTTCCCCGAGGGCTATAACTTTGTGGCTTTACAAAGAACGCACGTGACGGCGCCGCCGCATCCCTGCCTGTCCGCCCCTGCGCCACCGTGCGGGGGGTTCCAGACACCGCACTAGCTGTACGGTAGCCCCTCTTCACCCTACTTTATATTAAACCGACGTGGTGATGTGCTCGGAACTGACGACTGACGACATATTCGAGGCCATCAATTTAAGGATGTGATGGAGGTGAAGGTCGACGAAGGCAGCAGTGGTGAAGAGCCTGGGATAAAAAATTTATGGTCAGACAGGCAATAGCGGCATTCGACGCTCTGGACATCTTGCGTCACTCCCCGTTTTCGCCACTGAGCACGCCGTGAAACTCGCTGCCATTGCGTCGGCTGCACTCGCACATTCCGTCGAAGTGTGCCGAAGAAAATGAGCTATCCGCTGAATTCATGCTAAATAAAGATTTTATTTTGCGGAACACGCTTAGCTTGCTGTAGAGCGAGCGGCACGGCCCGCGATCTTTACAATGAAGCGAAGTGCGCTCTATAACAAATCATAGAGAGGTTGACAACAGCAAAGTAAAACAAACGACTTACACAATAAAATATACAATGTATTTGTAGGTGTGTGTGTGTGCGTGTGCGTGTGCGTGCGTGCGTGCGTGTGTGTGTGTGTGTGTGTGTGTGTGTGTTTGTGTTTGTGTTTGTGTGTGTCAAAACGTTTATTGTCCATAAGGGGTGACATCGGAGCTCTGGTACAGCTCGTAGGCGTCCAGGGAGCCCGAGGTCACCCTAAGGGGTAAGCGTTAGTAAACCAACTGGTTTGCCGCTTCGGCTGCCAAACAGACAATGTTGGCCTGTAGCGCCGGGTCTTGGCTATGAAGCGTGGTGTCCCATGCTTCTTCGTCTTTGAATAAATTTTATCCCAGGGAGTAGCTGCACTTCCACAGGATATGTCTTGGAGTTCCTATTTTATCGCACCCGCCGTGGTTGCTCAGTGGCTATGATGTTGGGCTGCTGAGCCCGAGGTCGCGGGATCGAATCCCGGCCACGGCGGCCGCATTTCGATCGGGGCGAAATGCGAAAACACCAGTGTACTTAGATTTAGGTGCACGTTAAAGAACCCCAGGTTGTCGAAATTTCCGGAGTCCTCCACTACGGCGTGCCTCATAATCAGAAAGTGGTTTTGGCACGTAAAACCCCATAATTTTTTTTATTTTAGCGCAGAATCTGCAGAGCTGGTCCTCCGGATTTCCCGTTTGCGTGAGGTATCTCCATCTGGGAGACATGCGGTTCTTGGCTTGCAGGTGGCGCCAGGCGACTGCCTCTGCGGACGTGAGGGACCTATCCAGAAGTGGATATTTCCGGCGTGCTAATCTGTAGTGCTCTATGACCTCGTGGTAGGTCGCGAGCGCAATTGGCAGGTAATAAAATGATTTTGATTACAATTACACAAGTTTAGAGGGTCCAATTGTTATTCCAGGAAGTCAAAGCGGTAGTCTTCTCGGGTCGTAGAGAAAGTCGCAAACGTTCATTTGGCTGACGCTTCACGCAGAGGTCTCGAAGGAAAGAACAACCGGTGAGCTTCAAGGAAGGCTCAGCTGAAACTCTAGTGGTGTCGTTGCTGTGGCCTTAAACCATGGCTGCGGTGTGCCGCCTTGAGCACTTCTTGCTTGCTACCACTGACAGGGGAAAGGCCAACACGAGGAAACGCGCGCAACAATACACGCTCGGCCATGGCAGCATTGGATGTTGACTGGAGCCTCCACATACGCCAAGAAAGAAAAAGAAAAGAAATTGCTCATGAATTGGTAATTAGTTCCAACACAATGAAATTAGTTTCGAAATTGTGCAGCGGCAGGTCTCGGAGCTTCCTACGAGGACAGGCAAACCAGAGAAGGAAGGGTAGCAGCACAAACGCACTTTTATGTGAAAAAAAAAAAAAACTGCGCTCAGCGATAGTCTGTACAGCGCGCAAGCAATGTTTACCTCCACGGAAAAAAAAAATATCTTGATAAAGGACCGTCTGTAGACCGCTAAAAACACTAGCTTTGGCTTCATAGAAGTTTCGTTGGGTTTGATAACATCAATCTAAATGTTCAACGGTCATCGAAAAACCGCATTTATTTTCTGTACGATGTGCTATTGCATGCTGTGATACGTTGCGTTGCACGCTATGATATAGAAGTGCAAATATATACACAGACTACAGCACTCTTAGACTCCTAAGATTTAAGCAGACTTACTTTAATGAGTTCAAATGTGTAGCTTTATGGAATTATACTTTCACAGCTTTCTATGTACTGCGAAAGGCTGCTGCTACAAGTGCCAACCACCGAGGCGGCAAAATGAGCCATTTTGTACTTGTAAAAAAATCATATTTATTAATAGTCATCCTAATTGAAGCGCGATCACTTGTTCAAGTTGTCCAAGTTGTCTGCTCGGCAAAACAGCAGCCAGCACTACACAGTGGCTCAGCTAGTAGACAACTTGGATCACTGAGTGATAGAGGTTAGATGCATACATACTGCAAAGGGGGTAAAGTTTGGGAAGAAAGCTAATCGCATTAAAATTACATCAACATGACATTTTCTGTCTCGTTTTACACCGCTTTATACCCTACAACATCGCTGTCTTTATGAGTTGCTCGAATTGGAATACACATACGAAGGTTTTCCCAGGTGCTATTGTGAATTTGATGTTTTCTAGGCGCACTTTTCTGTCGACACTGACGTCTTAGAGCAACTACTGCAAGATATATTTTATTATTTTTTATTATTCGTAAAATAACTTACAAGGCACCTACATGGGGCATTGAGTAAGGGGGGTTAGAATCAAGTAAGCACATACAATCTCGTAACAATATGAAGGTAGAGAAAACAACAACACCAGCCAAGTGCACATCCTAAGAATTAAAGAAACATATTAGCTACACAAAGCTGCGTATGAGTACAATAAAAAAGGAACTGGATAAGTTTATAACAAACGTAATGCAGTGCAAGGAAAAAGTAGGAAAAATAAAACCAAACAGTGAGTATGATAGCAATGGTTAACAAGGATTAAGCGAGTTGAGTGAGTGCCTGAATTTTTCACGGTCAGTTTGCGCAACTATGTTATCGGGAAGGCTGCTCCAGAGACGAATGGCACGTGGAATTGCAGACGAGTTAAATGCTTCAGTTTTACCATAGATGCGCGTGAAGCTAAGATGAGTGTGCAATCTCTGCGACGTGTGCGATGGTGTTTCTAGGTGCAGGGAGCGTTTGTTAGTGTGGTGGGCGTACTCTTGAAATGATGACAAAACGGCTATGTCGTGACGATTACTTAGCAGCTGAAGTGACAGGTGAAGCTTTATTTGAGTTACGCTAGAAAGGTAGTCATAATTCCATAATTTTGGATTGCTTCCAGCATGTTAATTAAGTAATTTTGGTGGAGAAACCAGACCGGAGCGGCGAACTCAAGTCATGGGCAAACAAATGTTTGAAATGCCAGCTTGCGGATAAGTGAGTTTCGAAGGTTGCGTCGCAGGTAACACAGTGATCGAGAAGCACTGGCACTGATGGTCGTAATGTGAGAAGTCCAGGAGAGGTTTGTTGGAAGATTTACGCCTAGACATTTTAATGATGAGATCCGAGTTAATGGGACATTTTTGATCCAGTAAAAATATTTCGAGTTAGAGCGTTTGCGGCTGAAGGATATCACTTTACATTTAGATGAATATAGAGTGGTTAGCCAAGTGTCACACCAATTAGTAATTTGGCTAAGACCGTTTTGGAGCTTGTGGTGGTCGTCAGAGATGTTAATAGAGCGATAGATAATGCAGTCGTCAGCGGAAATGCGCATGCATGATGATAACTTATTGGGTATGTCATTAATGTATATCAGAAAGAGTAAGGTACCCAAAAAAACGCTTCCTTGTGGTACACTAGATGGAACATCTGAAAGGGGCGAGGATAAGCTGTTAGCGAAAGTAAACTGCTGACTGTTAGAAAGAAAATTTCGAAGCCAGGATAGACTTAGTGAATCAAATTTTAATGATGATAACTTCAAAAACAGGCGACAATGGGCTACGCGGTCAAAAGCTTTAGACAAAGCCAAAAAGGTGTCGTCAGTTTGAAATGTAATTTTGTCGTAAATTCAAGCTGTTGCGTTTCGCACGACAAAGCTCTCGTGAAACCATGTTGATTATGAAAAAAAGAAATTGTTCGGTTCTAGATGATGGTAAACATGAGATGCAATAATATGTTCCATCATTTTACAGCATATGCACGTCAGTGATATCGGTCGGTAGCTCTCAGCCAAGTTTTTGTCGACGTCTTTGAAGACGAGTCTGACTCTGGCTGTTTCCAATCTTGGGGAAGCTGAGCTGTCATTACAAATTGATGAAAAATATGGAATGAAAACTTGCGACGCACTCAGACTGTATTTTTAGTAATTTAGAGTTAGTATTGTCAATACCTGCTGAAGAAGAAACTTTCCAGTTATTTATGAGCTGAACAATACCATCAATAGTAATGTCAATAGATTCCATGTGATACTTTCTTATGTGAATACGGATAAAACTGTTTGTAGTGAGTCACATGTTTCTCTATAAATGGTTGAAAGTTTTTTTAATTAAGTTGTAACTTGCTAACCGTATGTTGAAGCCGTATCTAGAATCTGTGGTGGCGTAATTATTTCTGGAGTTTCTAGCCTTACAAAACTCGTTTATTATTACCATTATACTTGCGATTCCTGTAGTAATGCCCACAGGGGTTGATAAACTTTGTATTTATATTCGCGATGTCGTTTGATTCCATTTATGGTTATTCACATTTCCTGGAAATTATTTCACGGTATTAAATCATTAAAGGTATTAAATTCTTTGCAAGCATTATTGAAATCTTGAGCGGGCTCATTCATAAAAATATTAAACAAGAATAGAGTACACCACGGTCGGTACCCAAACATTTTGTTGAGTGTCCTTTTCAATCAGTCCTGTGTGGCCAATGCTACTCGTAGGTGCCAGCCATGCGTTCAGGCAACAAAAACAACAACCTTAGCAGTGTAATCTTCCGGACGCCTCAATGAAATTGTGTATACCAGTAAAAATAGACCCGTGGCTTGTGCCCAATTTACAGGCACCAAAGGACAATATGTTTGATGTTGATAGTGTTAAACACAGATTACCACTCAGAATTAAGGGCTATAGAAACATTCTGCGGAGGGAAGGGAAGCGGCGGAAAAATGAAATGGTCAATTGCTTCTAGTTCTTTGCAAAACGTGCAAACGTTAGTTATTGATAAACCAGATCTGTGAAGATAAAAGTTTAGGCGGGGAGCTCTACAACACAAGCTTGTCATTGTCATGAAATGCATTTGCCCGTGTTCTATGGAAATCTAAGGTGTCGAAAATCATCAGAGTAAATTGGAGATGATTCATTACCATTCAGGAAGAAAACGCCTGTAAGTCTGGCTCCTGTTATAAAAGAAAAGTTAACAAGAACATTTAAAACCGGACACAGTGACGACGACGCGAACGAGACAGCGGACAAATTTAGGAATATTCCACAGTGTCCGGAGGCCCAGACAAAGCGGACTTCAGGGTCAAAAATATGCTCAGTAGGTGCGAGCTCTTAATTGAAGTAATATGCGTACACAACGAAAGCGCATCCGTAACAATTATTACTTTAGATCTCTGAAGACCTAATTTTCTGATGGCCAGGATAATTACCAGAAATTTTGCAAGAAATAGCAGGGTGTAGCCAGACAGACAGACAGGCAGCAAAATACCAGTTCAGCTGAGTGAAAAAGATGCCAACTCAGGCCTACTCTGAAATTTGAGTTACATCAGCAGAAATAACAGGGGGAGAACGGAATTGATCGAGGAGACCTTCCAGTACACGCGCTGGCAGATGTATTTCATGTTTTGAAAAAAAAAAACATAACGAAAACCTAATTTAACCTTTAACGAATTTGCAGTTGGAGAAAGTAGGCATGGCTGACTAACTTGAAGTTTCCATAACCACATCTGAACAAAAATCGTTAAAGCCATCGATAAAGCCGCCAATATGTTCTGAAAAAAAAAAGAGTCAACAGACGTGATGAAAACGGATTGCGATTTGCGATTGAGGAGAGAGGTGCACCGTAGTGCTTGAGAAAAGTCAGGACATTATGCTGCTTAAATCTGGAATCAAGCGGATTGATTCGAGCTTCCAGATAAAGCACTTTATCAACCGCAAAGCTCGGCAGCCCGCGACAAAGATGCAAAGCTTGCCTTTCCAGTAGTATTAGAGGTCGCAGCTTGTATGTTACCCATCCCGAAAGATAGCATAGGGCGAGGGTGAGTTGTCCTGTTGGATTCGTCGTTTTTGCAGCCCAACGCCTGTCTGACGACCCTCTCTAACCCTCCGAGAGGGCAGCGTGGATCGCGGGGCGGCATAACGGCGCGGACATGAACTTCGAGCGTCCTATAATTGATATCGCAATAAAACTGGGCAGTTTCGCACGAAGGCCGAAGCTCTGAAAGGTTTAGCGTTGCGCTGAAGCCCCTCAGACGGTGTTGTATCAATACGCGGATGTTGGCATGACATCCGTCTAGTTCAAGCGCAACACTAAACTTTGTTGTCGCTGTCACAGCTTAGGCGAGACTGCCCAACTTTCAAATAATAAAATACATATTGAGTAATCATTGTTATCTAATTAGCCGGGTCATTAGTACACAGAAATCGTCCTGTGGCAGAAGAGGAATGATGAGTGGACACCATTGGTCTCATAATCGTACACTTGAGATTCAACGGTTGAACCGAAACTTTATTGCTAAAGCACGAGCTATAGCGCGGAAGATGAAGACGCGAAGCGACGATGATGGTTACGATGATGACGACGCTTATGGATTGCAGCAACTTTCACGGTTATTTTTGGTCTGGAGACTTCAACTTCCTCTACACCAATTGGTTTAAGGTAACTTATCATCAAGGTAGTTTCAGCGAATAGATTCAGCTCGTGCTCGATTTTCTTTTCTTATATGTCCGCGCATGGAAACACCATTTCAGATATCATTGTATCATCTTCCTCAGATGTCTTTATCCATGTCAAGATGGTTTCAGTGACTATCCAATCTAGTTAATAATTCAAATACTCTCATTTTCTCGCCTCATTGTGCTACGCCTACGCATACTAAGCTACAAAAAGCTGACTTTGAACCCATCAACAGCGGCATGCCACATTCTTGTGATCTAATTGTTATTTTTCACTCAGTTCAGTTCATGAAAATATAATACATGTGCGTGATCACATGCCGTGGACGTCTAACCATGTTAACCTATCTAAGCCATGATTGACGAAATTTCTACGCACACTCAGAAACAAAAAGTGACACGTTTGCTCAGCTGCCAAGTGCTTGGACACACCAATTTCAATGGCTTGGATAAAACCTGCAGAAACAGTATTGAAGGGCTAAAAATAAATTGATATCATATGACCATCACTATTTATTTCATAATAATCCCTACATAACTCTGGAAAACAATCTTTCCCTTAAAGACGTCAGGCCTGGCAGCGACGGCAATGCGTTTTCGTAGGAACTATGTCTATCTGTGTTCAATGAGACAATGACTACCTCACATCAGTGTTTACTAAGGAAGACTACTCAAACATACCTTCCTCAACTGAAGTAAACTATCGATACATGACTTTGATAGCTGTTACACTCGAAGGAATTGCGTCATAAATGAACAAATAAAAATAATAACTTGGATCAAGAGTTGTATGCATTAACATTGCATTTCTTACAGAGGCAGTTCTACCATATAGCATAATCATCTCCTACATTTTGAAGCCACCTTTATCCACTAATGAGATTCTGTATGATTGGAAAATGGTTAAGTAATTCCAGCCTATAAACGCGGAGATAAAAGCAAATATTGTAACTATCGCCCCCCCCCCCCCCCCCCTGATGTCCTGTTCTTGCAGGCTCTACTGTGCTACGCATCGGACCTGACTATCAACCAAGTCGCACAACATCGCACACCAAAATTAACGAGGCATACTGCTACATTCAATGGACTGAAGCGCGCGCAAAGACTGTCAACGGCAACTGCAGTGGCAAGGCCGACCCAGCGCATTTTTTTTCTCTACAAAAGGCCAGTCTGCATCGAGCCATCCCGTGGGCACGGCGAAACTTTACGCATGGAAGCATTTCAACCATACGTCCTGTTCTTACAGGTTAGTAGGTTTGGAAAATGCTATCGAAGCGACTATAAATTTCTTATTGTTCGGCCGTGCCCCGAAGTGTGCATCGAAGATGCCGTACAATGAATATCGTTGCTCCTCGTACTGTTGGTGATGTGGAATTGATGTGAAAGAGTGTTTTGTATGACTGGAATAATGCATTCGGGAATAATGCTCGAGACTTCACCATGGTAAATATTACCGTATGCAGCCTAGTGAATAAGAGACTTGAATTTGAACATCTTCTTTACGATTTCAATCCAGGCATTGTAATAATAACGCAAACATGGTTACATCCGGAGATCACGAGCTGCGAGGTCATACCCCCTAGATACAAAATCATTCGCAAAGATCGAAACGCGCGAGGCGGTGACGTTGCCATCATTTATAAGGAAGACATTGAACTGGTCTTATTAGAGGGCAGCCGCAACAACAAGAGTAGATGGTTCAAAACTAAGTTGTGCAGCGCACCCGACACAATTGGAGCATTTTACAGACAGCCAAACGCTCCCATAGAGTTTCTACAATCTATGCAAGATTTTCTTTGTAATAATGTCCCTGCTAATACGCGCCTGGTCATTGCGGGTGATTTTAGCCTACCGGCTATACAATGGAACGAACTTGAAACAAGCTGCGTGTCTAGCAAAGATTGCGAAGTTTTGATTGATATTGCGTTTGGTAACGATCTTACCAAATCAGTAAGTGAAGTAACAAGGATTGGAACAACCTCTGAATCTTTGTTGGACCTGATTTTAATCATCAGTAAAAGCACTGATTACGACATTTCTGTTCACAATGGGCTGAGTAACCACAAACTCATTTTGCCACGTGTGAAGGAGGCACTGCTTCCGAAGAACACGAAGAGGCGAACTCTCCTTACAAATGACTTCTCCACAGCTGGTGATGTGAGCATTTTAGATTATTTAGAAATGTGGTTGTACGGTTTTAATGGGGCAACTGACGTGAACACACTATGGAACCAATTTAAAACTGTTATGCACTACTCGGTGAAGCATTTCTTTCCTAAACGATCGAAAACTGTAAGAAACGGAATCGCTGGAGAAATCAAGAAATTACTTAGTTAAAGAGACAGCTCAAACGCGATAGAAACAAAAAGAAACGAAACCAAGTTGAAATTTCCCATCTTTCACAAATGTTAAGGGAGAAAGTGGAGGTCACAAAAGAGAAGTATTAATCACAGACACTTGCTGGGTTCATGAAGGACTCATTGCTGCGATTTTGGCGCCATCTTGCTCCATGAAAGGAAAACACCAACTACATTGTTAACTCTGGAAATAGTAAATAGTATTATTAGCCATTTAGAGGCTGCTGATCAGTACAATCACTTTTTCACTCTGTGTTTTCTCCACCAGAGCCAATGGCTGAAGACTTGAGTGCGCCAGACGTTTGCGCACCTTCTGCCATGCGACATAGTTGCTTTTCAGGTGAAGGAATCCTGGCGCTCTTTGGCCATACCTGGCCCTTGCGCCATAAAACCCCATACATCAATCAAATCAGGTGAAGGAATCCCTTCTGTACAGCTCACCATAAATCCGGAAAAAGCAGTTGGCTCAGACGGTATTCCTAATGAGTTTTTGAGACGCTACGCAGAATGGGTCTCAAGATAGCTTCTAATCTTATTTAAAGCATCTGTAGGACAGCATAGCCTGTAGTATGACTGGTTGATTGCAAGAGTTGCGCCAGTTCATAAATGTGGTGACAAACACCTTGTCCAAAACTATAGACCAATAGCGATCACCTCCACATGTTGTAAAATTTCAGAACACATCCTATAAAAAAGTTGGTTTGACCATTCTGCAAGCCCTAATATCTTGAAACCGAATCAGTACGGTTTTAGAAGGCGTTTGTCTACAGTTACACAGCTGGCTTAAACAATACATGACTTTACAAAGGCGATAGACAAACGAAGCCAAATAGACTCCATATGTTTAGACCTGTAGAAAGCCTTTGGTCGCGTCCCACACCTGCAACTCGTCACAAAACTGCAAAATTCTGGTGTTTATATCAATATCGTCAGATGGATAAAATCATATCTTACTTACAGAAAAAATTTGTCAAAGTTAAAGATGCAAGATACTGCCTGTCACTTCAGGGGTACCACAGAGCTCCGTGCTGAGCCCTGTCCTGCTTTTGTTACATGAATGATATAAATGAAGGACTCGACAAAAGTCTTAGGGTACGTTTATTCGCAGATGAATGTCTAATGTGCTTAAAGATTTCACATCATCAGGATCAGGCCATACTAAATTCATGGTTAAAACTGTCAGTGATTCGGGCGCAAATGGAAGATGTAAATAAATTGCAAAAAAAAACAGTATGTATGAGAATAACAAGAAAAAAACATTTGCTCCTTTGATTATGAGCTAGGGGGTAATATCATATCGCAAGCAAGTCACTTTAAATACCTAGGCGCAACCATATTACAAAACCTGAGCTGGAACATCCATATTAATAATTTGTGCACCTCAGCCGAAAGAAAGCTTTGGTTTTTAAGACGGAGACTAAAACGTTGTGCTTCAAATGTAAAAATGACAGCCTACCTAACGCTAGTACGTCCTATGCTAGAATACGCTAGCGTTGTATGGGATCCATATAAAAAGAACAAAACCAATCAATTAGAAAGAATCCAGACAGCAGATTCAGCCACGGCTATGTTAACCGCACTGAACTTACCGAAACTATACCAACGGAGAATGGTTGCAAAGTTAAAGTTTCTCCCCTCTATGTACACAAATTACTTCAATCAAAACACCGAGCGCTATATATGAAAAAAAAAAGGTGATCACGTACAGTCAGTCACCCCGATCAAATTACACCTCTAACTACGAGAACAGACACTCATAAATATTCCCTTTTTTCCACACACAATCGAAGCATGGAACTCGTTACCACGTGAGATTGGAACAATAGATTCTGCGAGTGAATTCGAAAAGTCTGTATTGAATCACCTTGCGGCACACTGTGACATTTAAAGCCGTTCCCCATTGTTTGTGTCTTATTCTCGTTCCTTACACTTGTATTGGAAATTTTGCTCCATGAATAGTACACCTTTTCTGTGCATCGTCCTTTTTTGTTTCGATTACTTTCTCTCTCTCTCTCTCTCTTTTGTAATACTAGATCTGTATTATTAATGTACATGATATTTGAGGTAGCGGTACGCATTGTGGGATTTGTGCAGCGCTTGTATTTTCTCCTTTGCGCTTCAATGCGCTCGTGCTTGTGGCGTGCATGCAACGCTGTAATCAAGTACTAAGACATCCGCCCTGTAACGGCCCCATCCACCAGCAGTTATCAGTAAATAAATAAATAACCCGCCGTGTTTGCTCAGTGGCTATGGTGGTGGGCTGCTGAGCACAAGGTCGCGGGATCGAATCCCGGCCACGGCGGCCGCATTTCGATGGCGGCGAAATGCGAAAAACACCCGTGTACTTAGATTTAGGTGCACGTTAAAGAACCCCACGGGGTCTAAATTTCTTGTGTCCCCCACTACGGCGTGCCTCATAATCAGAAAGTGGTTTCGGCACGTAAAGCCCCATAGTTTTAAATAAATAAATAAATTACGACCGTCAGTTAAGGAAAGGCTTTTTATGCGCACTTACTAACATTCTATTCAGTAACATTAATAAACATTTTCAGACCGATTGCTTATTCATCAAGAGAGAGAGTGAGAGAGAAGGGAAGAAGGAAAGGCAGGGAGGTTAACCAGACTGAGTCCAGTTTGCTAACCTACACGTGTGGAGGGGAATAGGGAGTGAAAGAGAGAGAGAGAGAAAACGTGAGTCTATACCGCAGTTTAACACGCACTAAGTTAGGGGTATGATGTCTATAGTCGGGCAGTCAAGTCTGTTGCCTTCAGGTAGTGAAAAAGCAACAAGTTTTTCAATGCATTTCACCGGGCCGCCCATTGTCGCCTAACGGAAAAGCTTCTGTCACTTCACCTAGATTCTATAATTGTTTCTAGGCTCCGAATTGTATTGTCATTTCGCAATTTACAGTTATCGGTAACATTTCATCACCCATCATTGACGTTTCATCCGGCCTTCCTCAGAAGCAGTGTTACGGGTCTTCTGTTCCTAATAATCATTAACGACCTTCCATCACAAATAATGTCAATTCCTGGGGGGTATGAACCTTACGTTTCGCGAACAATGAGCAGAGCTACGGCGGGCCACGTTCAGCAGCCAGTAGGCACTGGCTTCTTTGCCAATCCCTCGTAGTGGTAAGCGCTACAAGTGAGGAACAAGCAAGCAAGCAATGCATCTACAATAACTGCCGCTTGGCGAGCCTGCTACAGGCAGTTTCGTTGTTGGATGAATGGGGTTACTACGAAGATAAAAATATGTCGAAGTTTGTATTGAACAGCACCAACATCCAAAAGTTTGTTGGCATCGTGAATGCTAGTTCATTGTAAGGAACATATTACGTACTGTTTAAGCGCAGATTTTACAACCAGAAAGAGACATGAACGGGACTAGCACCTATACTTTTCCTGTTCCTTTGTGTTTGTTGTAAATTCTGCGCTTATTAAACAGTATGTAGTATAGATTACTAACTAGACCGAACCAACGATCTACCCTATAAGGAAGCGGCGTCCACAAAACCTAGTATGCCCGCACGGGGATAGCCCCATAAGAGGATTCACAGTCAGGAAGCTAGCGTCACTCTGCTCTGCCAAGGGTCGCCCTATGGAAGGTTGATAACGGTGATAAAAATACTGTAGCGAGATATAAGCTGTTCTTTGTCATCTGTACATGATCATCATCATGTGGGGCTCATATGGGGTTCTTCTTCATCATCGCTTGTGGGGCTGGCTCTCGAGTGTGACCCGTGCTGTGGGCGTGATCGCTTCGCCGTATCTTCGAGTCGGAATAAACGTAGTGACGACTGCTACGTCACAAGTGGTGGAGTGTGCTTTTCGGTCCTCCGTCCTCTGACTCCCCGCTCACCCTCCTGAAGCTTCGATCGGGTCGCCGATTGTGCCAGCTGTCCGCCACCATGTCGCAGGACGAGCCAACAGGCACTTCTACTTCAACCATCTCGGCCTCGGCTACCCCGGCCTCCCCGTATTGGGTTGTCAGTGGACACCAGCGTGATCCCCATCTGTTTGCTGGACTTCGCGGGGAAGACGTCGAAGATTGGCTGGACGACTACGACCGAGTGAGTTCGGCTAATCATTGGGACGATGCGTCCAAGCTACGTCACGTCGCCTTTTATCTGACCGGAGTGGCCAAGACTTGGTTTTTCAACCATGAGGTTGATTTCACGAACTGAGGCGCTTTTAAACAGCAGCTCCGCCCAATCTTCGGCACACCGGCTGTTCGTTCCGCCCTCGCAAAAAAGACGCTCGACACTCGCAAGCAACAAACCGGTGAATCTTATACGTCGTACATCGAGGATGTGCTTGCTCTTTGTCGACGTGTGAACCCGGCTATGACCGAATCAGACAGAGTTCGCCACATCCTCAAAGGCATCAGAGCTATTGCTTTCCATGCTTTAGCCATCCAGAACCCCGCTACCGTTGCTGATATCGTCGCTACTTGCCAGCGCCTTGACGAACTCGAATCAGTACGGTTGCAGCCAGACACCACTGCGAACACTACTGCCGACGACCCTACTTTACGGGCAATGATACGCGCAATAATTCGAGAACAGCTCCAGTATCTTGGCTTAGCCGCAGGGCCCATGCCTTGTCATGCCTCCGATACCAATCTGCGAGACGTTATCAAGGAGGAATTGGCGTCCATGGCTGGTGCAGCGTACACGGACCCTCTAACCCCTAGGGCCCCATCCACGTACGCACAAGTAGCCGCAGCTACTCCAGTCATCGTTCCACCGATGCCTCCAAAACCAACACCGGCCCCCATCGCGTCCATGACTACCAGCGCACCTACCCAAACCAGCTATCCGCAGTGGCGTCCTCCTCGTCCCATCTGCTACTACTGCGGCTATCGTGGCCACATAGCACGTTTTTGCCGCAAGCGCCAGCAAGACGAGCGTCGCGGATATGACGTATACGAACGGGATGACTTTTCGCCCGGAGCTACTTTTCAACGTCTAGGGAGCTTCCACGACCAACGCCGTCCTTATGGTCCACCGCGCGGACGCTCTCCATCGCCTACTGTGGCATCCGAGACGGCTCAGCCGTACCGTCCTGCGAGACGCCGCTCGCCGTCCCCCATTCGCCGCTCTACGTCCCCACTGAGACCTGCTTCTCAATTCGCCGATCGTCGTCCGGAAAACTAAAGTATGCAGCTTTTGGAGGAAAAGCTGCATCGAACGACAGGACAGAAATTCCTCCATCGCGTCCGTGCAATGTGATATTGGTTGTAATAGAAGGTGTCCAAGTAGAGGCTTTAATAGACACTGGTGCTAGTGTTTCAGTCATTCACTGTGAATTGTGTTCGCGACTTCGGAAAGTTACGACCCCCTATGATGGACCTACGCTACTCGCTGCTCAAGGGGCTGCCATTCGACCTATCGCCATGTGCACAGCTCGTATTTCTATCGATGGATTTCTGCATTACGTACAATTTGCAGTGCTAAGTTCGTGTGCGCAGCAGCTCATATTGGGATGGGATTTTCTTTCTACGGCCTCCGCCTCAATCTGCTGTGGGCAACGCGTTCTCCACATGACCGACACGACATATTCACTTCATGCAGATGACGCACGACTTCACTTTCTTGCTGCAGAAGATACCGCGCTACCTCCTCGCCATCAAAGCATTGTGACTATCACGTCTGATGTGATTGACTGCGGCGACGTGCTCGTATTACCATCTGCACGCTGTCTCGCAAGAGGGATTACCTTTGCATCAGGGCTGGTTAGGTTTGATCATGGCTCTGCGCTTCTCTACGCTACAAACCCGACCTCCGAAAAAATTCTCATCCCTAAAGGCACTACATTGGCTTCCGCCACCGAATCGGAGTCTATATCTGTTGTTTCATTTAAACCAGCTTCCTCTGAAGTTCCTTGTACCGGACGGACCGCATCTCCTTCAGCTCTTGCAGCTGCCATCAGTTCCGACCTGACACCTTCGCAGTCACAACAATTGCTTGCTTTGCTCCAGAAACATGAAGCTTCGTTTGACGTGCATTCAGCTTCGTTGGGAAAGACTTCGCTTACGACGCATCGGATAGAGACAGATGGTACATCCATCGTGCGCCGTAGACCATATCGCGTATCGCTAGCCGAGAGGAAAGTCATTGACGAGAACGTCGCCGACATGCTCCAACGGAATATAATACGCCCTTCTGCTAGCCCTTGGTCTTCCCCCGTTGTTTTGGTTCGGAAGAAAGACGGCTCTGTTCGATTTTGTGTCGACTACCGAGCACTTAACAAGATCACACGCAAGGATGTATACCCTATGCCGCGAATAGACGATGCCTTGGATTCCCTGCAAGGTGCCGAGTACTTCTCCAGCATCGATCTACGTTCCGGCTACTGGCAGATCCCTATGCATGAGGACGATAAAGAGAAAACAGCGTTTTCAACACCAGATGGGCTCTACGAATTTAATGTCATGCCATTCGGCCTCTGCAATGCACCCGCAACGTTCGAGCGCATGATTGACACCGTTCTTCGTGGCCTGAAGTGGAAGACTTGCCTGTGCTATCTGGATGATATTGTTGTTTTCTCGTCAACTTTCGCTCAGCACCTGCAACGTCTGGATGAAGTTCTCACATGCCTTGCCAACGCTGGACTTCAGCTAAACACCAAGAAATGCCATTTTGCGAGCAAGACGATTAAGGTACTCGGTCACATTGTGAGCAAAGATGGCATTCGTCCTGATCCTGACAAGGTTTCGGCAGTTCGGCACTTCCCTCGTCTCGAAAAGACCAAAGATTTGCGCAGTTTCCTAGGCCTCGCCTCCTATTTTCGCCGATTCATACGAGGCTTCGCCTCAATAGCGTCACCTCTGCACAAATTACTGGGTTCTAATGTTCCCTTTGTGTGGTCTCCCGAATGTGAATCTGCGTTCGCCCATCTGAAGCGCGCTCTCACATCGGAACCAGTACTACGCCATTTTGATGAAGCTGCTCCTACCCTCCTGCATACGGATGCTAGTGGTCATGGCATTGGTGGCATTCTCCTACAGCGAGACGACGCTTTAGGGGAGAGGGTCGTCGCATACGCAAGTCGCGTTCTGACAAACGCCGAAAGGAATTACACCATCACAGAGCAGGAGTGCCTAGCTATCGTTTGGTCTGTACAGAAGTTTCGACCTTATCTTCACGGCCGCCATTTCACCATCGTTACAGACCATCATGCATTGTGCTGGCTTTCGACGCTGAAAAACTTGTCTGGCCGGCTTGGTCGGTGGATCCTTCGTCTACAGGAATACGACTTTACTATTACCTACAAGTGCGGAAAAAAACACCAGGATGCAGACGCGCTTTCTCGCTGTCCGCTTCCTACGACACCATGCAATGGACCTCCAACTACCATCCGTGACAAGCTTTCGCATGACCTCTCTTCACATGCTTTCTTGTTGGCCACTGTAGACGACATGCCTACACACGACAACGGATTCTTCCAATCTCATCAATTGGCGGACTCTTCCTGTCGGCGCATCATAGACCACCTTCAAGGAGCTTCGCGCCCACCTAACGCCCGCCTTCGTCGACAGCTGACGCAATTTAAGATTGACAACCGCGTCCTGTACCGTCATGTCTATCACCCTGACGGTCAGCGCTGGGTTCCTGTCCTGCCACGCTCTCTACGTGCTCATGTCCTGCAGGCTTCTCACGACGACATGACTGCTGGTCACCTTGGTTTCCAGAAAACCTATGACCGCATCAAAGGTCGCTTCTACTGGCCTGGATTGTCCGCCAGTGTAGCGAGGTATGTCGCTTCCTGCGCCCTATGTCAGCGTCGAAAGCTCCCTACATCAGCTCCAAGCGGACAACTGCAACCGGTTCCTTGTCCGTCGCAACCATTCGAAATCGTTGGCATTGACCTGTATGGTCCTCTTCCTGTGACTCCCACCGGTAAACGATGGATTGTGACAGCCGTTGATCACTTGACACGCTACGCCGAAACAACTTGTGTGAGCTCTGCCTCAGCCTCTGAAGTTGCTGCATTCATACTTCAATCCTTAATACTGCGCCACGGTGCTCCTCCCGTCCTCCTGAGCGACCGTGGAAAAGCATTCCTCTCGCAACTAGTAGACGAAGTACTCAGAGCCTCCGGAACCACCCACAAGACTACCTCCAGTTACCATTCGCAAACTAACGGCCTCACAGAGCGATTTCATCGCACGCTGTCAGACATGCTAGCCATGTACATCGAACCGGATCACAGAAACTGGGACGCAATTTTGCCATTCGTGACTTTTGCGTATAATACCGCCGTTCAACGCACGACCGGTTACTCGCCATTCTACCTTGTCTATGGTCGTTCGCCCAGTTCCTCTCTTGACGCCTCTTTCTTCGCGCCAACTGTCAATCAATGTCCATCCTCCTGTGAAGAATATGTGTCCCGCATTCTGCGTTGTCGCCAGCCCGCTCGCATCAACACCGAAGCACAGCAATAGGACCGCAAGCAGCATTACGACGCCTCTCATCGCGTCGTGTGCTTCCGCCCTGGCGACGAAGTGCTACTCCGGACACCAGTTCGTACTCCTGGCTTGTGTGACAAGTTTCCACTTCGGTTCATCGGCCCCTACAAAGTCTTGGAGCTGACTTCCCCGGTTAACTATCGCGTGGTACCAGTTATTGTTCCAAGTGACCGCCACTGCCGCGCTGCTGAGGTTGTCCACGTGTCCCGTATGAAGCCTTTCACGAGGCGTTCGCCGCCCCTTTGAATTGCGGCCAGGATGGCCGCTCTCGCGCGAGGGGACATTTGTGTAGCGAGATATAAGCTGTTCTTTGTCATCTGTACATGATCATCATCATGTGGGGCTCATATGGGGTTCTTCTTCATCATCGCTTGTGGGGCTGGCTCTCGAGTGTGACCCGTGCTGTGGGCGTGATCGCTTCGCCGTATCTTCGAGTCGGAATAAACGTAGTGACGACTGCTACGTCACAATACTTTCATTAAGGGACAGTTTGAAGACCTATTAAGTGGAATAGGAAGGTGTTGTGGGCGGGAGGCGTATTCAGAGCCGTCCTATAGAGCGGCGCGTCCTTGGCGAAACCCAAGAACAGGTCTAAAATTACCCTCCCGAATCCGCTGACATGGTCGCCGGCCCAGTACATTCCTCATAGGACGACACTCGCATCGCCCGCAAGTGGCGCTCCACGGGATGAGTGCGGCACTGGAACTCCCAAAACAGGTGGGTTGCGCTGTGTCGTGTGGCTAGGCCACAGTCGGGGCGCCTGTGTGGCTCCTGGGTGCTTTCTTGGCCCGCGGAAGCTGTTGAGGGGTGGGTTCCTGCAACGTAAGGGAGTCAGGAGACGGTAAAGGATGGAGTCTCTCCCGGTGTGGACGGTACAGCCACCACCGCTCCAGCATGTCCGGTGTGAACACGAAGCTGGAGCGAAGCCTAGCAGCACCTGCCCCGACCTGGAAAGGCCCGCGGGAACTGGGTCTAGGGGAACGCTCGCACGGAGTTCTGTCTCGCGTCGTTTAGCTGTTGCTTTTAGAGCTCTGTCATGTGGGTACGGTGGTCCTTTTGTGAGGCTGCTATTGCTGGTGGTGAGGGATATTCAAGGATCCTGAGAGACGACGCGGTTGAAAGACGGGCGCGCTCCGCCTCGCCGGCTCTCTAATTTCCCTCGATGCCGTGGTGAGGAGGAATCCAATGCAGTGTTGCAGTGACTCCGCGGGCCTCTGCACGCCGGAAGGCCTAATTGACAAGGAGTACCGCTGATGAGGCTGTGGGGCGAAGCTTGCTGGCATGCAGTGCCGATTGAGAGTCCGTGTATATATCGAGGTGTTTTGGCTACGTGATGGTTGAGGCCGTACCTACGGCTCAGGGTATCCCGCCTTTACAGTTGTAAAGGTGGAATGTGTCGTAAAAGAGACAACTACGTGGCAGGCGACTGCTATTTCACTAGTTTGTGGGTCGAAAGCCACGTCAGTATGCACTTGTTCATGACTTGATCGTGCGTCCGTAAATCATCGCAGGTGGCGCACAGCAAATGCTGCCCGCGGTACATATGCTGGGGGCCCATGTTTCGGGGCGTTGGCATGGTGTCAATGACAGCGATCTCATACCACGGTATGAATTCAGATGGCAGTGGGGGTAAGCTAAGAAAATTCGGAATTTAGCCCGAAAGTCGAAGCATAAACTAATGTTTTAGGTTAATATTCAGGTGCTGATAGCGAATTCTTGAGTTGTTGACATGCGCAATTCATATTTTGCCATCACACACGCACACACTTATATATATCTATATATTGACAAAATGTATAGAAGTTCAACGATGCTTTAAGGTTTTTGTGGTTTGTCGAAGGGCGGTACTTTATCTTTTAAGGAAGACGACTTAGAATCTGTCTCGTCAAAGTTGGAAGTATTCGTTAAGAACCTCATCTCCGAAACTCCGAAATTAGGACAATAATATTAAAGCAAAATTACAGTGGGCAGCATTGCTCAGCCGAAGAAAATCCAGCACTTGGTCACTCGAGGTGAACTGTTGAATGCTTCGAATGAGATAAACATTTGTTGGCAAGAGCAATGTTTGCTTCGACAACGTGATTCCCAATGTCCTTGGATGATGCTCTCAGCTGTTAAAAAGAAGTCAACGTAAATGGGACTTTACGTTTACACTGTTTCGCGTTGGTGACCGACATGAAAGTTCCGAATACAACAAAATTCTACGCGCATGTATGTTGATCTTTGGTAACCGAAAAGTTTTAAAAATGCCCAAGGGAACGAGGGTTGCAATGTGGGCCTGTTGGTAGTGCATCTTCAAGGGGTGCATGGTAGCGCGATGAAAAGACGGGACAAAAGAAGACACACAGGGACACACACAGCGCTATAGCGATGTGTGTGGCCCAAGGGAAGATCACAAAGCCAACTGGAACATAGCTGCATCGATATTAAGGACCCAGAAACATGTTGTGAGGTAAAGAACGAAGAAGCAGACAAAATAGTGTGGCAGTCTACAGAGCGCTGCGGATCAGCTAAGGGGAATTGCGAACCTTGGCCAATGCCCCCTCGTAGGTACGTGTCATATGCTAAAGGCAACAACAACTAAAGACCCGACAGCGGAGGGCATTGAAGGCAGCACCATTATTTTTTTTACGCGATTACCTTTAATAACGTAGGCTTGCGAGTGCTGTCTCGAGGTATTTTATTCCCGTGTTCCGAGACGACGCTAGGGGGCCAAACGGAGCGGTCACGCTTCGCATGAGCTCCTGTCCCGACGCCTCATTTCACCCGGAAAACCTCGACGTCGCCAAAAATACAGTGCTCTATCGTCCTCTACTAATCAAACGAAACCCGTGGATAACCGGTTTTCAACCGTAGGTCCATATTTCCCGTTCTCTGCTTGTTCGAAGATCCGCGGAGAAGAACGCTGCTCCAGCTCGTGCGGGACGCGCCAAGATGGCTGACGACGACGTGTCTGCTACGATCGGAGCCACGACGCCGATCGAAAAGAACCCCCAACGCGACGACAACGCTACCGACCTCTCGCAAAAGAAAACCCTTGACAACGGGGGATGGTTTACTGCAAAATACCACAACTCAAGGCTGATCGCGGTTCCGGATACCGGGACCGAAGCGGTCGACAAATCAGCACCGAGCCAGCCCAAACTAAAGGAGAATCCCATTCGCCAAGAGAAGCTACCTTCACTGCCGAAGACCGATTTCAATGTCATCATTAGACCGAAGAATTGGCTCAACATCAGTCAACTGAGCACGCATCAGATGGCCCGGGCTATAACCAAAGCATGTGGAAACCCAGACATGTGCAACGAAGGCAACTTGCTTATACGTTTGCGCAACGGATCGAACATCGCCATAATCAGCACGCCAAGCATGGAGACTGCCAATGTAGTGCAGAGCATTCCAAGTCTACGTTTTGGTGCGAAAGACTATGCAGTGACGGCGTATGTGGCAGTGCCGGACAATTCATGTAAAGGAGTGATTCACGGATTGGACGCTGGTACAACGCCGACCGAATTACTAGCCCACCTTCGGGTACGCACCCATGGAGTCAAAATACTTTACGCAAGAATGCTTGGAAACTCCAAAACCTCGGTAATTACCTTCGAGGGCAAGATCGTCCACCGCTACGTTTACTACTACGGCGGCGAGACACGTTGCTACTATCGGTCATCGCGGCAAGTTTGCTATATATGCTTCAAGCCTGTGCATAGGGCGGATGTATGCCCGACACCTGACGCCATTGTCTGCTCGAAGTGCGCCGAGCTAGTAATCGAAGACGGACACACCTGCGAGCCCAGGTGTGCGCTGTGCAAGGAAGCGCACCCGACACGGGCACAGGAGTGCAAAGAACGCCTCTGGAAACCGAGGAGCCCACGGGCGAGAAAAAAAGAGGAAGCGGACGCCGAAGCCAGGGACGCCGGCGAACGTGGCCGGCTCAGGAAACACTGGTTCAGTAGGGACTGCAGCTCGACATCCTAAATAAGTTTTGGATAAGCCAGCTCGAAGCAGGCTAGACTCCGGTCTCATTTCAATCTTAATTTGGTGTCTTGTTTCAGTCTAGTTTCTTTCGTGCAAGCGACTTATCAGCTAGGGAAGATTAAGCCTCCAATAAGATTCGAATGAGCCTGAAGATCAGAATAAGACCGGACTAGAGAGTTTTGTGCAAGCGGGCCCAGGTCTAGATCAAGGTCGAGATCCGCGTCCAAAATCAGGCAGGCTCCGGAAACGAAAAAGAAGAAACAGAAGACCATACACAAGAAGGAAGAAGGCAGTAAGGTGAGCTGGAAAGCGCATCTTTTCTCAGCCTCTCCCACTGCTCCAAAGAACACGAACACGCAGAATGACGAAGTAAATGAGCTAAGGCAAACGATTCAGACTCTCAGGGCAGAAAATGCTGAGCTCAGACAGAAGCTCAACGAGCTCATAGAACAGGGCAGACAAACTCAAAGCCGCAAACAAACGAAACCCAGTCGGCCACCATAGGGCGGCAGGAATTCACAACTGCGATGGTAGCCATGAACGATGCACTAGCGAATCTTAGCAACCTCGTTTCTAACATCCAAGAGGAAGCGCGCAAGAATAGAGAACGCCTAGTACAATTTACAGGTATGAAATCCGCCATACTCAGCCGATGCCCTATACTAGGCCATCGGCTGAGTATGGCGAGCAACCGTAAACGCTCGGTCAAGTTGGAAACCCTCGATATATGGCAGTGGAACTGCCGTGGGATCCGCAGAAAGCAGGGTCTCCTTAAACAACACATCACTAACTGCACAGCTCCGCCAAACATAATCGCCCCACAGGAAACCGGCTGCTCACCCACTCTTGCGGGCTACTCAGTCTATGACCCGCCGTGGTTGCTCAGTGGCTATGGTGTTGGGCTGCTGAGCACGAGGTCGCGGGATCGAATCCCGGCCACGACGGCCGCATTTCGATGGGGGCGAAATGCGAAAACGCCCGTGTACTTAGATTTAGGTGCACGTTAAAGAACCCCGGGTGGTCGAAATTTCCGGAGTCCTCCACTACGGCGTGCCTCATAATCAGAAAGTGGTTTTGGCACGTTAAACCCCATAATTTAATTAATTTTAATGACTCAGTCTATAAAGGGCTCGGCCAGAGTAAGGTCGCGACGCTGGTTGACAAAGCTGTCACCGTAATCAGACACGACATCGACGCAACGGACATTGACCACGTCTTTATTGAAATTATTACCCAAAAGAGAAGCCAAGAAAGCATTTTTCTCCTGAACATTTACAGCCCGCCCAGCCAGAGGAAAGCCAACTTTGGCTACTTGTTACGCAAGGCAGAACAAGCAGCAGGCAAGAAGGGTCTCGTCATCCTGTGGGATTTTAATAACTGGCACAAAAGCTGGGGCTACGTTAAGGAAACTCAAAAAGGCAAGGACTTAGCCAGAGAAACGGATTGCAGAAGGCTTAGTCTCATCACAGACAACACCCAACTCACGCGAGTGGGGAACAGTATCAACCGAGATTCGTGCCCAGACTTGGCATTCGTCAGAGGGGTAAGGGACGCTCGATGGGAAAACGACGGGAAAACGCTTGGCAGCGACCACTTCATTTTGCGCATCAAGATAGAAACCCTCCCGATCAGGAAAAGACTTGGCCAGGCTAGGCTGACCGACTGGTTAGCCTATAGAAAAACTAGGGTGGAGTCCGAAGACACTGAGATCACTCGCATTACGAGCTGGGTCGCAGGAATCAAGGCAGACTGTAAAAGGCTAACCCGAGAGATCCCCCTCACCACCAACACACCCTAGGTGGATAAGCATCTTTTACACCTATGGGACGCCCGACGGGGGCTACTAAGAAGATGGAGGCGGCAGAAGCACAACAGAAAACTCAGACTAAAGATCGTTGAGGTCACCAGACAAGTCGAAGAGTATGCGACAGAACTCTCAGGGCGCAACTGGGACCAAAAATGCAACGAGCTACAGGGGACCCTAGGCTGGAAAAAGACATGGGTCTTGCCAAGAGCTCTTATAGACCCAACCATGACCAAGTCCGAAAATCGTAAAACGACCCAACCGATCGCACACCAATTCCAAGGCACAGACCGGGAAATGCTATAGAGAACTTCAAGCAGCGCTACATTGGGGATACAATGGACGTCAACTGCAGCTTCGCAAACACGGGCGAAGCAAATCCTGCTCTAGATGAACCCATTACCATAGAAGTGAGACATGCTGTGATGTCTGCCACAAATAACACCACGCCAGGCAAAGATGGCATCACCAACGCCATGATAAGGGACCTGGATGAAAACTCCATCAAACGATTTACAGAATTCGTAAATAAACACTGGGAACGGGGGACTATACCGGACGACTGGAGACATGCGGAAATAGTAATGATCCCGAAGTCCGGAAAGACTCCCTGCCTGGAAAACCTACGACCCATTTCGCTAACGTCCCGCTCGGGAAAAGTATACGAGAGAATTGTGCTTCAGAGGGTGGAGAAATTTTAGCTTTTTTTTAGCAAGAAATTTTAGCTTCAGCTATAGTTTTGTTAGGCTTTCCGGGGCCCAGCCGAAAGTGGCCGCTTTCAAAAGTGTGGGGAGGGCAAATGGCATACTTAGCCCCCCCCCCCACTTCTGGCAGTGGGAGGGCAAGTGCTCCCCTTGCCACGCCGGTAGATACGCCAATGGGCCGAAAACCTGTGGCGTTTCATTGGATAGTGGAAGCACACTTGACTTGCTCGCAGAAAGTCCGCAGTGGTTGTAGATGGTGCTGTGCCTGGCGATCCCCTGGAACAAAGGATGCTTCACCAGCAGAAATGCGCCGGTCACGGGTTCTGATCACGCCTCATCGTTCACTCAAGGCAGCTCAATGAGCATCATCTGAGTCTTACGGACAAGCAGTCATATGTTCCAGATTTTCGGCTTTACGCTGCATCGCTCCCTTCAAGATGACAACGCCACCCCCTCCCCCGAAAACGCAAGGACCATTCTCCCAATCCTGAGAGATTGACCGTGACGAAGAGGCCACTGATCGATGATAGGGTCATTGTTCAGAACTCCCGGAGAATGTCGTCGACGGCCGGTTCACCGTTTAAATTGTCACGTGGTTGCCTCGTATTGAGCAACGTTGGAGACAGGAGAGCCACCAAAGGGGTGGGACGTTGGGGAACGGGAGGTGACGAACGATTCGGCGTTTGTAATTGGCGAGTGAATTCACTCGACGAGGCAAAGAGGGAAATAAACGGCATAAAAAGCGGACCCGGACGACTGTGAGAGAGAGGGGCTCGGACATGCAAAGCCTGTAGCATGTAGCGTACTCCGATACTTGGAGCCGTCTTTGTAAAACTGAATCATGTACCTTTTTTGAATATAACCCTTTTTTTTCTGTTCTCTTAACGGTCGCTCGCAATCCTTCTTTCTCTCGGCACTTGGCACGCCACCATCCATGAAACGTTCGTTGCCGCACGGACTGCCCGATATCACAACAATGGCGAACAACTATGTCAGTGCAGGCGCACACGTGCTGTTTCTAGGGAGCCCAGAACTTGCAGTGCACATTTAGTGGGTGGCATTTCCAGATTGTTCAGGAACGTGGATATAACACTTACTAGCGACGTACAGCAACATGAAGAACTTGGAGAGACGGATTGCCCGTTGTTGAAGTAGAGCTCTTGGCGGCAGTCGACCGTCTGCACTTTCTTTCTCTAATGTCTAACGCCCAATCACGATAGTTTTCTATTCAAGCAAAGTGGATATGTGTAGGCAAACCTGCAGGTAAAGCATCGCGACATCTAGATAGCGTACCTAAAAAACCGAAAGCGGTACTGAAAAATGATGTAGAATGCATCATTTTTAACTTACGTCCCGTGTCTCATTCTGCCCCGCCCTATAACTAAGTACACCGTGAATATTTTTTTTTGTTATGCCGCTCACTACACTTTGTATTGCATAGCCATATATCATTCTCCAAGTTCAACATTCATCTATGCAGTCTTACACAGGTGTGGTCTGTGTTGAGCTATTCTTGTATGCCTTTTCTTTGTTCGAAGCGTTCACGCCATTCTGCTTTTCCCTTTGACACACTGCGTGCTGATGAGGGTGCATAATTATTGTGAGTATTCCTTTTAAAACGCAGTAGTGGATGATGACACTAGAGTCCTTAGCTTTATAATTACTCTGCGCTTATTATGAAACCCTTAAGAACCATGATTCGTGCTAACATACAAACGAATCTAATGGAAATTTATTGCTTTAAAAGAACTTTTCACTCTGTGTGCTCCCTGCCCTTACGCCACAAAATACTCCAGCTGTCTTTTACAATTCTGCACGGCAGATTCTTTGCCATTTCACATATTACACTTAATGTCCATGGCCTTATGCAGAATACCTGCGTCCTCATTTCCCCTCTGAGTGGATTCTGCTACATGCATACAGAATTTGCTCTCTAATTTCTGCGCTATTGCCACACGCTGCGCATGCATAGTCATGATCGGCAGATTTTCTCCTCAAAAGCTCTGATCTGGCTTCAGAAAGCACTAACCTTTTGAATTATCGTAAAACAGATCTCTTTCGATCTCGTTTTCTGGTGTTTGATGTGCAGTCCCATCACTGGCTTCTTCTCCATCGCGCCCATACATTATGCAGTCTGTGCAGTATAGCGCCCCTAGTGGCCACTCGTGCAGTAGCTTATCATCACTCGGAAGAATATCTCTCTCTCTATCCATCCGGACACACACACACACACACACACACACACACACACACACACACATATATATATATATATATATATATATATATATATATATATATATATATATATATATATATATATATATAACCAGCTCCCCACATATGCCCACGTCATGCCACTCCGCTGAACATGCACTGCTAGGAATCACCGCCAAGAACAAAACAGACAGGTAGACGACAGGCGACCCACATCAAGCGACAGCCTGCGGAACCTAGAGAGCCGCTACATGCGCGCGCGACACCGGAGTCGGGCGCGTATGTCGACTTCCTAACAGAACCAAGTCGCACGCGCCAGCCGTCTCCCGTGTCAGGCGACGCTCGTGGGAACTATATATGTATACGACTATGTCACGGGAGACGTGACGGCGCTGAGTGGATGATGAAATATTGGCAGGCGCTTGCAGGAAGCACACGCGCCATCCGGAAAAGTGTATCGCTGCTTTGGTGCGTGATCATGGTTAAAAGCCGTGGAATATGAACTCGACAATTCTCTGTCACTGGTATAAAAGAATTACCGTTTGCGAGTTCTTGCTGACGTAGTCGATGAACGCCGCTTCTAAAGTCGTGTCACCAAGGCTTGCCGATCAGGTTGGTGTTGGTTCAGGGTCGGCACGTGGCTGCGTCGGTATTACCTTAAATACGATGACGAGTTTAGGCAAAAACATGGCTTTTTTTTGCGGGACGTCTCTACAAACAATCTTTTGAAGCAATACATTTGTGCGAAAGGGGCGGCACGTTGCAGGTTATTGTAAGCAAGAAAATTCATAAAAAAATGGGGAGACAGATACGATCCCTTGAATTATAGTTCTTCCACGATGCCCACCCGCTTGCGTGCTCTCACCTTAGTATCTTTGGAAGTGAGATCATTCTTTGGAGTGTCGTTTGAGTAGATGATGCTCGGTGGTTTCTTTGTTTTTGTTTTTTTGTAAGACATATGGCGTTCCTACTTTCCTTTAACTGTTATCTTCGCTTCTTTTTGCCTGGCAATATAGAAGATGTCGTCACTTGTGATCAAGAAGCCAAATAACTCCATTCGTTCCTCCTAATCTGTATACGCTAATAGTTTAAGAAAGTTAAACTTAAATTTTGCCTCCTACAAATATAAACATTCCCACGTTTACACACACACACACATATATATATATATATATATATATATATATATATATATATATATATATATATATATATATATATATATATATATATATATATATATATATATATATATATATATACGTACTGTATGGTGTGTGCCATAGTGGCTAGCGCAAATGTAGTGGCGACGTATGAACAACATAATGAATGATCCACAGTCAATATATACGTAAACAAACAAGCACGAAATTTCGCGGCAACCAGTACAAATTATGAGAATCACGCATGACATGGCGGTCACTGTGGCTCAGTGGCTATGGTGTTCGATGCTAGGTTCGATAGGTCGCGAGTTCGATGCCAACCGCGGCCGCCATACTTCTATCTTGGGGAAATAGAAAAACGGCCGTAACTCTGACGAAAACGCTTAATACTGCACCCATAAGGCATTCAAGAATGTACGAAGGGCATTTTTAGCAGGATACGCCTTATAAGTGTATAAGGTTTTAGGAGTGTTTTATTTTGGCAAAACCGTAACACTGATTATGTTGTTACAGAATTATTTCTGCCAATCGCTGTCTTGAGATGGTGCTGGATTAACAAAATATACGTAGCTCAACAGCACGCAAAAGCGTGCGCAAGAGATTTCGCAAATGTCAGCAAAAGACCACGTGTTTATACGAAATGCACAGGGGACCACCGTCTCGATAGCCTACTAAACAATTATATAACAATTGCGGAGATCGTGCGACGTCTCGTTAAGAGCGCTGTAACTTGTATCACTTCTTATCTACCTGCTGCTTGTTGTAGTACACCGCCTTATGTGCGCTATTAACGTTGTTACCGTATTTAACATTGCTGATTATTACGAGTTCACGTTCGCGTGAGAATGCAAATTCAGTCGCAAGGTGCTGTGTGATTTCGTTTGTCTAGTAAATATTGTCAGAGGATAGATTGTTCCCTCACAAGAACTCTAGAGAAGTCAGTCGTATGTGTGGAATACTGTTTTGTTTGTTTAATAACTGCATCCGATGGCAAGGTAGGCAACATAAGAGCCGGCGATCGCAATACATGGTTGAGAAACGTGTACACATACGCCACACGCACACGAACACACAAACTCTACAAAAAAAAAGGTTGCAAACAAGAGAAAAACTAACTAAACTAGAAAAAGCAATCAGCGTTAAGAGTCATATTCACTGTACAATAAAAGCGCTACTACACGTATAATACACTCTGTGAATGCCAAGAACTTTTTGTTGGGTGCGACAACATTTTATGGAAACACCAAGGTAATTTCGGCCGTCGCCGTGAGAGTTGCCGTTTACACACACACACACACACACACACACACACACACACACACACACACACACATATATATATATATATATATATATATATATATATATATATATATATATATATATATATATATATAAACATAAAGTTGTCGTACGGCCGGGTTCGAACAAAACACCTCTAGCACAGCAGCCCTATACTATAACAATTAGGTCACGTATACTTGTCAGATTTGAGCGGCTTTCTTGCAGACGACAGTGCCCCAGGTGAGAACGCGTCATTATTCTGCATATTCGTTTCTTTTTTTCTAACGTAGCGGGTACCATGCACTGAATCATTTTTCGGAGGTTTCCCAACCCAGAGAGAGAGAATCCCACATCTACATAAAGACTATTCTCTGCTGCAGGCGCTTCTGCTACGCCTGCCATTTCTTGCTAAACTCATCTAGCTTCCCCATCAAGGAGTGAACTTGTATATGCAAAAGCATCGCAAAAGCATCATAAAAGTAGGTCCAAGCTGGTGTTACGTTTTCTAGAACTAGGCTGTAGTCAGTTTGTGATTGCCAAATTGCATACCATCCTAGTAATATCAGGGTTTCAGCATTGCAATTATTTCTGTGGCGTTCCAGTGTCAGAAACTCTATGTCTTCCCAATTTGGGTATCTAAAATTCCCGGCGCGCAAGATACATTTTACAGCTGCCAGGGCGCTGCTCCTTCTAACTGCAGCAGGTAGGAGATGCCTTTTTGCGTGCTTCGTCGTGCCAATATGTCGCAGCCGCGCATACTTTCAACAATGTTGGAGGAACCTTTGTTGTTATGTTGTTGCCCATCCAACTTGTGGCTCATACCCACTATGGGGAATTCACCAAGAGATGGCTGTATTATTTCAAGTTACAACCACAAATAAACTTTCATTACTGCCATACAGTAAGGTCCTGTTAAAAGGTGAATATAAATGTTAAAATGAGAGCGAATGTATGTTAAATATTCATATATTGAAAAGCACAGAAAAAAAGAAAAACATACAAATTTATCTGGTCCTTCGACTGGACTTCGTAAGAAGCTCCTGGACTGCGGAGCAACCCTCCCTGCTGCTGAATCTCGCAATAGAGGTCACAAGCGAAACAGTCCGAACGCAACGCTAAACCTTGCTATCGCTGTGAATACTTCGTCCTTCTGGCGAAACTTTCTTTTTAAATCGCATTTTATACTGCTTGAAGGACGTAATTTTGTATTTATACACATGAAGATGTGACACAGCAAAGTGTGAAATGCTGATAATTTCACCCTCGATAAAGACGTTTCGCAGCAGGAGGCCTTTGTCCTGGAATGGACATAAAATAGGCTGATGATTGTGATGAATGTTGCTTCTCAATTCAAAACAACTGAACTGTAGAGACTTCTACAGTACTACAAATCAATACCGCGGGAACTGTAGAGACCTCTAAGGCGCGACGTACCCGACGTGGTTGCTTAGTGGCTATGGTGTTGGGCTGCCAAGCACGAGGTGGCGGGATCGAATCCCGACCACGGCGGCCGCATTTCGATGGGGGCGAAAATAACCGTGTACTTAGATTTAGGCACACGTAAAAGAACCGCAGGTGGTCCAGATTTCCGGAGTCTCCAACTATACGGCGTGCCTCATAATCAGAAAGTGGTTTTCGCACGTAAAACCGCATAATTTAATTTTTTTAAGGCACGACGTGCAAATAAAGTCGACGAGGGTGGCGATATGGGCTTGTTGGTTGGTCATCATGGAATGGTACCAGGCATAGCGCAGGAAAACACGGACACAAGAAGAAACGGCAGATGGACACATAGCGCTTGTGCCCGTGTTTTGCTGCGCTATGCCAGATAACCTTCCGTGTGAAATTAAAGACTGACTAGGAGGGAGTAAGAAGGAACAGCGCGAGCGCTTTCGACAATAACCGTGCCTATTGGCAGTACAGCCCACGTGCGCAGAAAGACCTTCTGCCGTATGATTGTGGGCGCTCAGTTGGTCAGAAGAGGAATAGCCATCCTAGGTCTTGAATCCGCGCTTTTGAAGTCGTGGCCTCACGCCATGCAGGCTAGTTTTGATAACCAATTGGTGAGGATAATTTCAGCCGGCTACCCGCGCTCGGTCCTAGGAGCGGCCTCAGGTACCTTCCTCCAAAATATAAACAGCAGCAAGCAAAAAGTGACCAGCCGTGTCCAAGGACGGCCTGCAGTTGTGTCCAAGCCTGCTGTGGCGCCCTACGTCCACAAGTTATACCACCACCTTCAAAAAGCCGCAAATTATTACGGCGTCTCAGTTGTTTTCTCGGCGCCCCGTAAGCTAGCTGAGCTGTGTCCGCACTCCGGTTTGACAACAAGCTCATATGCGAGAAGCGCACGAGGCCTTGCGTGAAAGGTGCGACGGCGTTGTGTGTTTACTAACGCTATCGTGTGGGAAGACCTACGTAGGCCAAACTGGACGCTGTGTCAACGACCGAGCGTGGGAGTTGACACCGTGTATGTGACCTGTGAGTTTTATTGTGACTTTGACCTGGCTGTCGTGTTTGTGCGCTTCCGCAGGAAGAGGGGCAGATGATACTGAAAGAATGGCCTGTTCCATGTTGCAGAAGCCTAGCAGCTAAATAGTAACATACTGGCAGACAATGGAAATGCTCGCACCGGCATTGTGGCAGGCGCTGGTGTTGCTTTTTTTTGCTTTAATCACTCAGGACTAACAAAAAAAAATCCCCTGTGACAGTATAATTTTAGTCATTCAGCTGGGTAACTCACAGAGGCGGACATTACTTGCAAGAAAAATGTAAATGCATATTTGGCTAGATAAAAAAACTACTAATTAACTTTTTACCTAATTGCTTTATCGCACATATTGAAATTTGCGAATTGTAGCCGCCAAGCTCGCAGGGCATATCCACTTGGAACGAATTTTCAGGATGGCACAAACTTCGAGATATTAATTCCCTAAGTTGACAACGAAATAAATTGGCGTCCCAGTTACTTTTGTATTTTCATGCATAAAACTACGTTCTACTGAAGAAGTAAGTCGAACAACAGTGCGTTTTTAGGGCAAGTTTGACGGCGCATACCTCAAAACTGGTGCCATCTCCCGTATTCGCTCCAAGGTTATATGCCTTGCAAACTTATAAGCTACAATTCCCAAATTGGAAAATGCACCGTAAACCTATTAATCTAAAAGTTCATTTTTAATTTTTATTATTTAGTTCAGTGTACATTTCTATTTCTCGTGCAAGTAATATCCATCGCTTCGAGCAATGCAGCTCAATGACTAGAATTAAGGTCCTTTTCGCAAACGATTTTTAAGAATTCTGTACGGTTAAAAAAAACAAACATCAAGTATATATAAACCCATACATACAGCAGTGGGTTATATAGGCCACGTGACAGAGAAGCATACGTGGCGTTATCATGAGCTCAAGTGCCACACGTGGATAGATTAGCTTGCGACGGCGCTTTATCGGACAATTTAAGCTGAGCCTCGGTTACGCTCCGGTCCGCTCAGATTTCACGCGCCGAGGAACAAACGGAAACTGCGTTGAGCGTGCATATTTTGATTAGCACGCCACCACGAGACGTGATCGAAAAGAGTATGGGGTTTTACGTGCCAAAACTACTTTCTGATTATGAGGCACGCCGTAGTGGGGGATTCCGGAAATTTCGACCACCCGGGGTTCTTTAACGTGCACCTAAATCTAAGCACACCGGTGTTCTCGCATTTGGCCCCCATCGAAATGCGGCCGCCGTGGCCGGCATTCGATCCCGCGACCTAGTGCTCAGCAGCCCAACACCATAGCCACTGAGCAACCACGGCGGGTAAGACGCGATCGACCAAGCAGCCAAATAGACGCACCATCGCGTTCCGCTCAGTCGGTTCGGCAGCCATGCAGGCTACAGGACAGCCTTGCATTGACGTCACGAGTGCGTTGTGCGCGCACGTGCGCGAGCCTTCCCGCTGAACGGCTGTGGGCAGATTGATGGGATAGGCCGATGTTAGCGGAGAAGACCACAAACGCCCAGCTAAAGCTCACTATTCCACGCGGCAACTGCTTGAGGCGGCGACGTCGAGCGCGGGAACGAGCTCGCACAGTGCGCTCAGTGCGGCGTCTGAATGAAGATCTGCAGGCCGCCCTTCATCTTCAAGCATGCCTGCAACATCGCTGTTCACCATTCGGTTTCATTTGTTCGCAACTTTCGTCGAGTTTTTACCTCCGCGGGACTCACGAACCTGATTCAGTGAAAAACAAAATCCCAAACGGCCATCTTTTCTTGAGCGGGACAACGCTGAACGTAGACATGGGCAGTTATATAGATAAGGATGGCGCAGAGCTCAACAACAATAACAATAAATGCGCATAAACTCGTCGGGTAACGTGGGCGTAGAGCATTCCGCAGTAGGCACGCAAATCCATCGTCCTTGAATTGACCAGAGATAAGGGAACGAGGAAGCAGTCCTACGTCGACCGAGAGGCGTTGCAAGACCCGCATTTTTTTAACGTTCCGTTTCATTTTTCATGCTTCTTTTCTGATCGTGCGTCTCACCAAATTGACCATTGCAGCGATAGCGGCGGTGTGATCGCGTCCCAGTCAATGACGAAGGGCGAAAAGAAGGGAAAATGAAATGATTCGTTAGAAAATTCGACTGTCGGGCGACGCAAGGATACAGCCAACACGATGCAGGGCTTCAAACATGGAGGAAGGAAGACGTTAGGAGGGAGCATCGCACAACGGCGATTGAAGCCAAACCTCGTGGCCCAACTCGTGATGGCACGTAAAAGTGCACGGTTGGTTTCAGTGTTCCCACTATGCAGGCAGAGCCACGGCAGGGCAGCTGAACAAGCGCGCCCCGAATAAAAACTACTGGCATAGATATACTGGGAACCACACGTCTCAGCAAATCTAGATTTTTGTTCCGTGATCCCTACGCAAGAGGTCACGTGTTGCGCCACCACTGAGCAAATGTATTGGCTTCACGGAGCCTTCGCTTGCCAAGGCTGGCTGCCAAACGTAATGCTCTCTCCTTTTTCCTTCCTACATGGCTTCAAACCCGCTGATAGAAGAAGGCCTTCGCTCCATGCGTGCTGCTCTAGCTCATCTGAGCCTGTTCTCATCTGTTATGAGTTACTGTTGAGGAATAAAGGTACAAAACACATCCGCTACTTTATTTCTCTCTGTAACGCAACAATTCAATGAATGAAGAAATAAATGTACTAAGATGGGCAACAAAGCTAAGACTATCGTAAACGAGCGTTTAGTCCCAATCCGACTGCTCTCCACGCCGCTACGGAAATGCGGGTTTTACTTTGCAGTCTTTAACATTTGGTAAATTATCCTTCATATACCAGCTGAATGGAGCAGTACAGAACATAAAAGGCACCCCTGTGCGTGGTAGCTATACAGGGTGTCCCAACTATCATGCACCAAGATTTCCAAATATGCAAATGCCAGGTAGCTTGACAGACCCAAGGTAATGATGCTTGCCGTCGCTTGGAGATACTCAGATTATTTTTTGCATTCCACCTAAATACATAATTTCTCTTAATGAATTAATGAACTTGTCAAACATTATAATTAGGTGAAAACTGTAAATGTGGCTCCTAATACAGCCTTCTGTTGGTCAATACGTAGTACGTAAAAGTTTTTTTCCGATCATGAAAGAAGCCCGCGAATACACGCAAATTGGCTCAAGCGCGAGTGGCGCGGCAATTTTGCGTGTATTCGCGGGCTTCTTTCACACTCGGAAAAACGCTTTTATGTGTACTCAAGAGAGACCTGGTATACGTTCTTGATTTCTGGCCACAGCAGCACTCGGGAGGAGTAATGGCAACGTATGCTGTAGGTAAAGCTATTTGCGTATGCCGTGAAGCCGATGTATTATTGTCTCTATACATCGTGGGAGAACTTCTGCTATATAAACGTTGAATTTGTCACCTCGGCAAATTTCACCTTCTCGCTGCCCTGGGGAGACGTGACTCGACGGCGTCACAGCTAAGCAGTCTTCATTATTTGACATTTTTCTGAGCCGCAGGTGTCACTGAACAGGCTGTGTATTATTCAGACTTAATCAACGAGAGATGGACGGTTTGAGTTAGGCTCTCTGCACGAACGCTTTCTTTGTGCATTTAAAGGAAAAGAAGAGATCCGTAAAAAGCAAGGGCTGCTGTTGTTATAGCCTCACGGGGAAAATGATGTAGTATGGAAAAAATAAGACATTTCACGAACTACTCTTCTTCTTAAATTAAAGATACGCCGTACAAATAGGTTTTCTAAGAAGACGAAGAAGCATGAGATGATGAATTAATTATAGCAACAAAATTAGCGCACGCCGCACGGCAGGGCGCACTTGAAGCTTCTTATGGAGACACTACTGTCACTAATCCGCTTGTACGAGTGATGGCTGACGGCGTGGCACAGCAAACGCATTGAAAAACGATTCTCATCATTTGTCACTCGGCAGAATTTGCAAAGGCATGTGGCAGAAAAGTATGCGCACAGGTAACGAAAATCGAATTGAAAGCTACTACTTGCATGCATGTCATAATGCAAATGACTAGCAGGCACATGTAACTTCGCTTTCCTGTGCACCATGTAAAGAGAAAGAAGTGTGCACAATTTTCTCGTAGTTTCTACAGCTCTGCCTTACTTATACACGAGGCGCAGTTTTTCGTTGGCTATGTTCACGCTGTCTGATAATTTGCTCGTTTCTGCTTGAGTCAGAAGCATTGACATGATTATCGTTGGCAGGATGCCATTGCTGTTTTCCTCTGACTAAGATTATCTCCTTGGGAGCGCGTGTCTTGGACCTTTAGTTAAAGAGAGTAAGCTATTCTTCTTAAATTTCTTCTTGAGTATTGATCATTAACACTTTCCGAACGCTGTCGCACCGAGCTGCAAACTTCCTCGTCACGCCACGAGTCCGTCCGAGCATCCTTATTTGAAGCACTTTGAACCTTTCCATGGTAAATGTCTACGTATAAGTGTTCTCATTCTGAAACCGTTGGTCTTGCCACTGGCCTCAGTACATGGGCCTTTGACACATCTGCTTCCGAAACAACCGCTGTGCCGTGATACTTGAGTTGAATTCGGGACTGTCTCTTCCTCCAGTTTGGGGCCTTCACATGTGTGACTTTTCGTATTGCAGGCCATGTACTCTCTTTTGATCCTGCTGATTCTTAGACATTCTCTTTTGAATTGTTCCTGAAGGAACGGACCTCTTTTTTAAAATATTGAATTCCTTGCTTTGACCTTGCTCAGAGTGCGATGTGATGTGCAAAAGCGCTTTCAGCGGCGATTCTTCATTGTATTGCTCCGCCTCAACGTCCATCACTGCGACAAACAAAGTGGAGACAACCTAGTTCTGAGTCTTGGCGGATCCTCACCCTAACTTTGACCCGCACTTTTCTTCACATTTCTTTAATCAGATTGACGTACTTCGCGGGTTAGCTCGTTCCTCTAAGATTCCTACATACTTAGGGATAAGGCGTTTCATTTATATGTTTTTTTTATAGAAATGCCTTAAATTCAGAGCAGTTCTAAAGAACGCAGCATATCCAACGAGTTGGAATCTATGTACAGCGAAGCTTTGTGTGAGTGCATAAAGAGCCCAAACACGGGTACACGCACGCACGCACGCACGCACGCGCGCATGCGCAAGCGTGGGCGCACACAAATTATACCGAGCTTTTTGTTAAGCGGAGTTGCTGAATACTGCGAGTACGAAAGACGCCTTGAACGCATCATGGTTTCAGATGGAGCATGTGCATACGTACGTAGCGCAATTCGAATCCATTATATCCACGAAGAGCGCTCACTTCCTCATTGCCATGCAGGCGCGGATGCACGAAGGCGAGCTTTGTGGTTCTTTTGTATTTTCTTTCCCCGCACGGCCGGCGCCGCCGCTACCGCGGATGAATGGATGGCTGCTAAGAGCCTCCCCTTTGGAACGGGGCGGCGGGTTACGCCATCAAGCTCTTGTTGTTATTTTGTCCCATGTCTGCCTATCTTTGTTTACAGAAAGAAGGAAAAAAACGCGAATTCCTATCACCAATCTTTCTGAAACTCTATTGGGAACTTCCTTTTTGTACGCCTCCGTTGTTTGTCGTGTCACTACTTTTCTTGCACCAAACCTAAAATCACCCCTTACTAATCTATATTGCGGACATGTTTACTCTCCCCCAGCTCTCGCTCAGCCCAAGCTCTTCAAGAAGGCCAGAATAGCCTAAATTGACCGCTGGGCAGGTATCTTCACATTCTAATTAAACCAAGCTGCTTCCCTAGCTTGGTTTACGCGGATGCGCGGAAACCAGAACCATCTGGTGGTCATGCAAGGAACCCAGCGGCGGGGACGTGCGTCTCCTCCGCCGTGATTGGTTGGCCTATTCGGCGACAGAGGAGCCACGCAGCTCCCACGGTCCCGAAAACCTGGTGACGTTCGCAAAGATAATCTTCGCTTTAAAAAAAACGAAAAAAAAAACATTTGTGACATTCGACACAGTTACTTGCCTTGACCCCACATCTGATTAAAAAGTTGAATGGCTCCGGTAACACACCGTGACATCAGAGCTGTACCTAAATAGCCCTTAAGCTCAGTTCACTCAAAGTTGGACGACTTCCTCTGACGAGACGGGTAGGTCACAGTCCGTTAGGTGAAAAGTACTGTGCGGTATTATTCTGCGGGCTCCCGCACAATCAGCGCAAATATTTAAAATAAAGATTAAGAACAGAAGAGCAAAGAGTTGCTGATACCGCATCCCTCGATTGACGGGCATCTATGCAGTGTCGGTATAATCATGCAGATCCCACGTACTGTGGGAATCGTAGTTATGCGAAGCATTTTGCAGATAGCTGGCCATAGCGTGAACCCTGCGGCGGTGCGCGTCCACCAGCTACTCGACTGTCTCGATGAGTTCGAGATGAAACCGCCTGATAAATACGAGAAGGGCCGTGAAAGTCGGGTGTGAGCGTGGGGAGCAACGAGAAGGCTGCGCGTTGCTGTCCGGCGATTGGAAATCACCGCTCGTGGGGAACTTGCTTTTCAACCACTGTTCGTACGGAGGATACCGCCACCCGGTGTTCCGGAGCCGAGATGCCTGGATCTTTAGGGCAAGCAGCAGGCGAGAATCAGAAGCGAGAGTCGGATGACGAAGCTCGCATGACGATGATGCAGTGACACGACAGCATCGCGAACACGAGCACGTACCCAGCGGCTCAGGGTGGTAGGCACCGCCAGTACCACGGCGTAGGAGATAGATAGATAGATAGATAGATAGATAGATAGATAGATAGATAGATAGATAGATAGATAGATAGATAGATAGATAGATAGATAGATAGATAGATAGATAGATAGATAGATAGATAGATAGATAGATAGATAGATAGATAGATAGATAGATAGATAGATAGATAGATAGATAGATAGATAGATAGATAGATAGATAGATAGATAGATAGATAGATAGATAGATAGATAGATAGATAGATAGATAGATAGATAGACAGACAGACAGACAGACAGACGGACGGACGGACGGACGGACGGACGGACAGACAGACAGACAGACAGAGCGTTGGACAGACAGACAGACGGACGGACGGACGGACGGACGGACGGACAGACAGACAGACAGACAGACAGACAGACAGACAGACGGACGGACGGACGGACGGACAGACAGACAGACAGACAGACAGACAGACAGACAGACAGACAGACAGACAGACAGACAGACAGACAGACAGACAGACAGCAGACAGACAGACAGACAGACAGACAGACATACAGACAGACAGACAGACAGACAGACAGACAGACAGACAGACAGACAGACAGACAGACAGACAGACAGACAGACAGACAGACGAGACAACGCTTACCTGTGGTGCTTCCCCACATCGTTCCTCTTTGCCACCATTGTCGATCTCGACACAGCACTGTACTGCGTTGTAGTTAGATTAATTATACCCTGTTTCCTCGTGGCGTTCTCTGAAGTGTTTTGCTTGGCTCAAATTTGTGCTGTCGTTTTTCCGTATGTATGCAACTCCGACTGCATAAGTTTTCAAAGCACGACATGAAAAAAGAGACAAAGAAGTGATGGAGCGGATGGGCAGTTCATCCAAGAAAATGCATCTAAATGCATCTATCCTCGGATGGAAAATTCCACTGCTGAGTATAATCCCCACATTTCGGACCTTTATTACAGGCTGGCTGATTAGAGAAGCCGCGAAATAATTTCATAGCGAAAAAAAATGGGGCGAGGGGGGCGGGCTTATGTGCTGCATGAACTTTTGCAGCTGGCTCTGCACATTTATCAGTCCTAACTCATCTGTTGCAGTACACACGACATTTACACTCGCTTTGCCTAAACACAGAGTACTTGGGATTTTCACTTACCAATATAAATTATCGCCACAGAGAAGAAACTGCCTGCAATACTATTGCTTGAATCACTACACATTCAGACGACGCAACATGCGATAAACAGGGCGCGTGGGAGTCTGCCAGAAATCTACACACGCATATTACGACATCTATCTCAAATTTAAACAAGAGCCACTGTTTGCTTTGTGATGAAGGGTCCCGTACGGGACCCGAAGCGTCAAGCTTTGTTTTCCTATACATGGCGTTCCATTGGCGAGTATTCGTTTTATTTCACTATCAATTCCAGCGCCTTTAACGGTACTGTCGCAGTAATGTCATCGTGTTATGAAATGTGGCAGTGGGTACGCACGGAAGCTTCTCAGTGCTTTGATCGTACTCAACATATAAGACACGCCGCTCTGTATAACGTCCATCGTGAGGTCGCTCTCACGAATATTTATTCTGGCATATTAGACCTCGCCCGAAACGAGAATCTCAAGAGACACAGAGATAGCTTGTCTGTTAAGGTCGTTCAAGTTGTCGTTTGTGTTTCGGACGCGAACAGGACTGCGTGTTCGTATCGCAGTTGACCTACTTGACGCGGAGGCCATATGCGCTTTCTCTTGTTCGCCCATTTCGCGTTGCAGCGGCACTGTATTAGCCACCACATGTTTTGTTGCTCAGCCCATAAGAAGCAGCAAGGCGTCCTCACATATCGCCGCGTTTATTGACCGACCCGCTCTCAGGGCGGCGAACGCATCTGTGTTTAGCGGGAGCCCTGTCGACTTCACATTCATTGGCGCATCAAAGAGCGCGGCGCGACCCACAAACGGTAACAAAATAACAAGAAACAGCAGAAAAAGAACCGTTTCAACGTCATCTGCTTAGTGTGTATACCAGAACCAACGGCGTCCAGCAAAGACCTCTCAATTGCTCTGGCCAGGTGGAACTTTTGGCTTAGCATATTCAAACGAAAATGGCGCAAAGAACGCAGTGAGGCGCAAGCATATGAGAAAAAAAAGCATAAAACATAAGTTAATAATTCAAGCTTATCCGCAAGAACAGTTTGCTCTAAAGCGTATAACCACAACAATAACGCAAAACGAAAATTACGCAAGGCAATATTACGCAAAGAAAGAAAGAAAAACCAGCAGGGATCATAGAATAGAGAACACATGCGATCCCTGTCATGTAGCAAGAAACCTTGACCCGTATTCACAAAAGGCTCTTGCGCTAGAATTGTCCGTAAGAGCAAATTCCAAGCCAATCCGATGCTCGACGTATTACTAGCGAAGGTGACCGGCCAATGACAAGGAGCACGCACGATCGACAAGCTTTGTGAATTCAGCCCCTGGTGTTTTTCCATGCGTTTTTTTTTCAGTCTGCTACTCCGGAGCACGAAAAAGTAAATAATAGAGCAGGCTATCCTGAAAGAAGAACCAGAAAATGCTCGTTACTACACTGCAAGAACTTTAACGGTGACTTTTAAAGAAACGTAGCACATATAAGAGTCCCGGTTACCACGAAGCATCTGTAGGCTTTGGTAACAGCTCGCCTGCTTGTCGCAACTTTTTTGCACCGATGTTTTCTGGAGCACCTTTCCCCACCCAGGTCACCCAGGAAGTTTACATCATCGGTGCCGCTTCCTGCGCTAAATGCTCGGGCGCGCACAGCTTGTGGCCGGCTCCTCACAAATGGCAACAACATTTATGCTAATTATTGGACTTTTATTCATTTATATATCAAATTTAAGTACTTGACAGGATTTCACTAGCAGTGAGACAGGTGTTCTTCCAAAGAAAAAGAAATAAAAGCTAAAGAAAAGGAGTGTTGGATCCCACGTATATGTGTGAATCGGTTAGAAGTGAAGTTGTTGTTGGCCTGAGTGACTGTGGCGCATGCCCACAGTATAGGGGACTGACCATGATTTAATGCTTACTGAAATACCTTCACTTCTATGTAGTTCAATACACCTGGCTCAATGCACATTCTGCTCCCATTTTGCTCATTTATTTACTTGCTGCACATCTCAAGGCGATCGAAAATTCTCAGTATGCTGCGTTTGTAGTTAGATGCACCATGAGCACAGGTGACAGGCGGTGGCGTACATCAACGACAACCGTTGCTCTTTTTGTTTCTCTGCTGCGAAATCTCTGGACGGCACGTATTAAACGCTTGGAAAACGAAAGATAACGACTTGTTATACGAAATACACCGAGACTACATGGTGATCGGTCGCTCGCATCTTCCAAGCGCATCATGAGCATAGTTTTCCACCGTTCTACAAACGATACTGAAGCTGAACCTTAACACCAGATAGGGCTCCCGTACCGTGAAATGAGGCATAATAAGCCTGAAATGGTGCAGAAACTAAACAAGGGTGGCGCCACCAGCTTAAAGTTGTCGCAACGACTCCCCGTGACGTCATGTATTTTCACAGCCTCTGCTAGGGCTATTGAATTGTTCAAAGATAAGGAAGGACCAGATTGCATTCCAAAGGAACTGAAAGTTCGACCTAGCCAGTTTTGAAAAATGATTTTTTTTTCAATGAACATCACGAACCAGGGCTGTCCATGACATTTCATTTTCATTGTATTATAGTATGGTGTGGTGAGTGAGTCAGTGAGAGAGAGAGAGAAATGTGATCAGGGATACGCAGGAAGGTTAACCAGGCTGAGCCCATTTGACTACGCTGCGTTGGGGAAGGGGGATAAAAAATGAATAGAAAGAGAGAAAAAGATGCACACTTTCACCCGCGCATATACGCGCAAGCATCCATCGTTCAGTCAATCACAAGCGGTCATAGGCTGGCGCTACTCAAGAAACTCCACAGCGCTATCGTGGCATCGTAGCAGCGTAGGCACACGAGGCCACGACCCCAGAATCTTCTTTAAAAGGCCTGTCATCTAATTTCCTTGAAGTGGTCCGGTAGGGCAAGCCTCTCATCTTCGTATGATAGGCAGTCACACAACAGACACTTTAGAGTTTCTTCTTTGCCATATGTGTAACAACTGGCACTGTCCTCCATTCTAATTTGGATTTAACAGGTGTTCGTGAAAGCAACGGGTATGGTACGGTACAGCACAGTATAATATACTATGATGTGGCATAATATTCCAGAGAATAGTTTCCTTTTTTTACTTACTGTTTTTTAGCAAACACAGGGAGTCAGGAGCTACCATTAAGTAACTCGTTGAGGATCTCACTCCCATATATATGCTTGACGCCGAGAGGATTTGACGCATTGGACACATCTCTCCTTGATGCCTTCCACTATCATGTGTGTATGTGCCACTCCATTGTTCATATTTCTGAGCCAAAACAAGTGTTTCTTGCAGTGTTGCAAACACGTAGAGAACGAAAGCATACTCTTTTCCTCTTGCAACTTCCTATAGTCTCTGTAGTGTAACATTCACTGTATCGTCAAACAATGATATTTTATGAAACGGTGTTTGCGTTTTTCAGCATGATCTAGGGTAAAAAAAATCGCAGTTTCACCCGCAAGGCGAAGCATCGAATGCAATAGCACATAAGTACACAGCTATACCAAGTAGGGATAGTCGTTTTATCAGCCCTACAAAATTGGAAACATTCACTTACGAACTAAATTAATAAGCACGGTGTCAGCGTGCACAGGATAACATGAACACATAACACTCGATGACCGCGGAGACTCGCTGTCAAAATGCTGGCGTGTGGAAGCGCAGCAGCAGCAGCGAGCGAAGTAACCTTCGTGCTGTCTATCGCTTTAACGCAAACTGAGCGGCGAGAACACAGCAGCACGTGCGGCTGCTCAAAGTGCGCAGTTGGTGCCGGAGTTGAACGCCTCCTCCCCCCCCCCCTTCATCCTGCACTGCCTCCCCGCTTTCCTCCCTTGGCGTGCGCGATATTTTGAGCCGCTATCGTCGGTTCCCCTCGTGCGCGGCTGCGAAATCCGCAGTTGCTGCCGAAAAAAAAAAACGCCACACCCCCTCTCACCCTCGCGCGCTTTCACTCGCACATGCAGTATATCTTTTGGACTTCATACGGAACATTACGGCGACGCCGACATATAAGAGCTATCGCAGTAAAAACATATTTGTTAATCTTGATGCTGTTTCCATGCTCTGCATTCGCGCTGTCTTCAAAGGGAAGAACCTCCTAACCATTCGTCGAGCCTCAAATTAAAGCCTTTAGCCAAGCTCGTATAGCCTAAGCGAAACGCAGCTCACAGCGCGATGCAGCTGAATCTCGCTTATACGCATTTTATTGCCTTCTTTCTGCAGCAATCACATTGCTAAATTTTTGTGCTCAGGCTTCCGCACGTGCATTCGGCGGGTGTTTGGGAAGGACGTACGTACATGCTGTGCTGGAGGTTGCCTGTTGAACCTGGAACAGAATGAGCAATGCGACCCAGTGTTTGTGACTACACATCGTCTGCCGACCATTGCGATCTCCACGAACACGTTATTACCGGGGTCAAGGAACTGAAAGGCCTCAGTTATTGTGCCTTTGTCGTCGCCTCGTGGGAGTTCTCGCGCGTGTTCATAGGATGGGGCAGTGTTCGCGAGCAGCCTGCCGGCGAGACAGCATATACTACATACATCGCTGCAGTGCGCAGACACGTGCTCGCCGTTTCGTGCGCGTTGTGAAATTCGCGTAAATGAATGTTCGTTGAACGTACAGCTACCGAAAGTATACCAGAGGAAATGGCAAGTGAATAAATTAGTACATCGAACTCACGCGAGCACTTTGAGGAAGAACACGTCATCGCAATTCAGAAAACAACGCTATCGAGGTCGGCTTAGTTACAAAGCCTGTAACCGGTCTCCCGTGCAGTGAACAGCTGTCATTTTTGCATGTGCTCTCTCTCTCTCTCCCTCTATTTCATTCTTCCTACGCCGGCCGCGTCAGGGCAGCAAACCGGATTCTTTGTTCTATTGACCTCCCTGTCTTCCTGCTTTCTTTTGTAGCTCTCTCTTTCTTTACCACCTCTTTTTGTCTTCGCACCATCAATAACTGGCCTGATATCACTTTTGCTATGTCAAAGGCGCAACAACAGCGAATGGACTTAACTGCCGCTATTAGTTAACGTTCGCGTTGGTGTTGTGGCGACGACGAGAACAAGAAATAAGAAAACATCTTCAAATAATCTTTCACCACCCAAAAGTGGGGCTGTCGTGTGAGTGCGGCCGCCTAACGTACAGGAAATGTGGCAGAGATTGTATCGAGAGACAGGGCTGGTTTATAAGATATAAGTCCTTTCCTTTCCGCAAGGCCGCACATGCTTTATACCTACGGACCATGCTATGATGACTAAGACAGAATAACGACTTCAGGTGTAGCGCACAAGCCCGGGCAACGTTTCGTGCTTCTATGCGTCAGCCGTATATCTATCTGACATTCTCGCTCTCCGAGAATGCGCACAAACACGTTTTGCAGCCTGGGAACACATCTCAATTATATACCACAACCACGCGCAAGAAGGCAAGATGAACGACAACAACCAGGAACAGCGTGCGCGTTTGTTCACTAGGCGAAAGTTACATTGCCGGTTAGCGCAGCCGCGGCATGTCTTATTCATCGGTCAGATGGTCTACGACGGTCGTAACTATTTGCGTTTCAAATGGCGTCAGCTTGCGTTACGTCGCTAACCCATGAATTGACGTTCGCTATGACAATGTCGTCCTGTACGCTTGTTACATCTGTACTGTGTGTCCAGGCTGGAGCCGTAGCGGGTGCACTGTACGCAGAACGCTGTCAAATGTCTCTTGTGCTGACGTCGTTTGTCAGAGGAGTCAGGAGGTCAAAGTCACCGGAGGAAGTCTAGCTGACGCTTCTCTCTCTTTTTTCTCTATCCCGTTTAGAATCACTTGGTTCTTCACAAGAGATATTGCGGGCTATAGCTCATGCATCGCCATACCTGCTTGACCGTTCGCAGAAATCAACGGTTTCTTTCAGCGAAGCGTCCACGAGCACCCCTTTAAGCAATACGTTGTCCCCTAAAGTAGATAAAGGGATTTGAATGTGCTTAAAATTCATCTGGTCCTTTGATATCAGTGCTCAGTGATTCAAACGCGATGATCTGCCCACATGGCTGTTGACGCTTTTTGCACCTCTGGTGGGCGCTGGGGACACCGAGCTGATACATCGTAGTATGATGAAAGCGACGACCTTTGCGACGCATTGCGACTACCGTTGGCCCCTCACCGATCACCAAGCGCTCACTGGTGGCGCGAAAAGCGCCTGCACCATACGGGCCGATTATCGTATTTCAATCGCTGAGCACTGTACGCTGGTCACTCGGTGACCCCAACTCAATGCCCATTGCAATCATGCTGCAGGGCTTGAGGTCGTGGGATTGAATCCTAACCCGGGCGATTGAATTTCGCCGGCGGCTGAATGCAAAAACGCGCATCTATGCAGATTTAGGTGCGCGTTAAACAACCCCCAAATTGTGAAGATTAATCCGGCGTCTCTCATCGCCTAATGTGCAGGCTTGAGACATTAGACTACAGCAGTTATTACATGTAGAATAAACTTAAAAAAAAGCTCTGTCATAATGCCTAATAGATCGATGGGTTGGCTGACTGAGTGATTAAAATAAAATCATGAAGGATGAAAACATCTTTTCCCAGTCCCTCCACAGCACTAATCCGCACCGACGATGTTTCTCTCCGACGGCGTGACTGCGTTTATAGATGTGTCCCCGAGTTCTCTATAGCACGCGTCCCACTTATAAAGATAACGCGTCTAAGTGTCCTCGGCGTAGCTCAAGCACGTGTCTATACGCTGTAAAGGTCACCTAATGCTGTTGCCTATAGTCGCGCATGTTGTGAGCTATGTACGTGTACTCGTTCACAAAAGAATCTCGGAGAAATGAGTGCGGAGGCAGTGAGCCGTCACGCTGAAGAAAAACACCAGTACCCGCCGTGGTGGCGTAGCGGCTTTGGCGTTGCGCTGCTAAGCCCGAGGACGCGGGATTGAATCCTGGCCGCGGCGGCCACATTTTGGTGGGGGCGAAATGCAAAAACACTGCGTGCCATGCATTGCGAGCCCGTTAAGGAACCCCTGGTGCTGAAGATTGATCCGAATACTACCACTACGCCGCGCTTCATAATCATAGCGTGATTTTGGCACGTAAAACCCCAGAACTCTTTAACAGGCAATCAGTTTGTACTGATAAAGTTCTTTTTTTTCAAAACCATCTATATTTTTGTTCATTCCGCGTGAAGCGGTTGTATACTAGAAGAGAAAATGAAGGCTACACTTTAATTTTATTATTTAAACGTTGTACCCAAACTGCAGTGCCCGTACATCAATCAGGGATTACGCATTTCAGGGTTATTTTTTTTTCTTATTTAGGCTGTTGTGGTGCAGTAAATGTTCTTCAATCTTGCGAAGTTCAGTATTTGACTTCTTTGGAATACAATACAGCCCACCTTTACGAGTAAAAAATTCACTGCTTCCGACAACGTACTGTCAAAATCCATGACGTCATGGCAAGCTAGCGCGGGAACTTCAAAGCGCGGTCGCCACCCACCTTTGGTTTTAGAATATATTCTACCTTCTCAAGCATCCTCTCATGGTAATAGTGGCTTTCTTGGTATTGTAGAAATGTGATGTACTAAAACAGCCTAACTTGTTTTTTCTCTGTAGGGTCCCTTTAATGTTCAGCACGAGAAGAAATTATGTCAAATCCGCGCTTATCCACACGCACACCAATATATATATGATGAGGGAGTTTTTGCATTTCACTCCCATCTAAATACGTCGCTGTGGCCGGTATTCGATCCCACACCGTCGGAATTGGCAGCGCACTACTTCAGCACGGCAGATTGAGGGAAGATGACCTCCAAAATTTCTTAAAACCATTTGTTAGTGAGGATAGGGAACGCGTGAAGGCTGCAGAGGATCCACTGAAAGAGCTAGGCAAGCTCGTTCTATTTATTGCATTTGTGTAGTCTTAATAAAGCTTTCAATGAAAGTAACGTAAAGATGATCAATTGCTTTTCAGTAATTCCTTAGCTGCTCCGTAAAGTAGTAATCGGTAAGCAGAATTGAACCTTTAAACCTGGTTTTTACTTGCTGCAACTTCCTTCGTGCACCATTGCGTCCACGCGCGATCTCTCAAGGACCCTGTACGTAGCCTCCACTTTTACGGCACATAGTCTCTCTTGTGTGTTTTATGAGCTCCCGCCAAGGAGACGCATGAGGGATGACATTCACCTAAGTACAACATTCTCTCAGCGCTCTTGTCAGCAAATAAGCGAGCGAGGTGACTTGTGCCGGACGCAGCCACCACGAGGGATGGTCGAAAAGCCTTCCCGCACTACATAGGCCAACACAAGTGACACGAAGCGACACACAGAGACTCCGACAGTCCGGAGAGTTTTGTGGCAGACCACTTGTTTAACACCAAGCATGCTGCAGGCCAACTCCGATGGACGACCGAAAGGTACCCTCGCAAGGCGACCTCGTTTCAAAGACGGCGTCACGAGCAGGCTCACTCCAATCGCGAATTTTCTTGATGGTTTGATTGACTCATGGGATTGATGCCATCCCGAACCAACACAGGGGCTACGAGAGACACAGGGTGTTTTACTTAACTTGGGTCAAACATTAAAAATATGCAAATGCTACGTAGCTGGACCGAACCAAGGTAACGTTGTTTGCTGTCGTTTGGGGATACTTAGATTGCTTTTAGCATGTCGCCTAACTACATAATTATTCAACTTCTCAATTATTGTAATTAGATTAAAAGTGATAATGATAAAATTGCAGAGCAACATGAAAACCTACCAACACAGCATTCTGTTGCTGAATACGTGCTACATAAGTGTGTTTTTCCAAGCGTGAAAGATGCCCGCGAATACACGATAAGTGTTCAAGTACTCATTATGCCATCTGCGCCAGAAATGGTCGGCCATCCTTTGACGGTATTTCCAAGTGCGGTCCAGGCTGTCCGACCGAGGCCGCTCAGATGCGGAACTAGATCTGGTGGGTAGGGTGGTCAAGCGCTTGCCCAACAGGAAATGGGATGGCGTGAGAGGTTCAGGTTCAGTAGCCTTTGCATACACGTATCTCAGAAGTCTCGAATTGATGACTTCCTCAATTTCTGTGAAGATCGTTGCAAGCTCCTCAAAATTGCAGTAGCTGTTCCCCAAAACTTTCTTGAGTGAAGACTTCACAGATCGTAGGAATCTCTCCCAAAAGCCGCGCCACCACGGAGCTCTTTCGGCGATGAAGCTCCATTGGATGCCATGTTCAGCAAAATATCTTTGGAGGTCTTTTCCACGCATGGTTTTCCACATTTTCCTTAGATCTTGTGACGCTTGTTGAAATGTTTTTGCGTTGTCTGAGAAAATAACTCGACATACTGCTCTTCTTGCCACGAATCTCCTGAATGCTTTGAGGAAGCTGGAGGTCGACAGGTCAGTTACGAGTTCAAGAATTATCGCTCGTGTGACGGCGCTTGTGAAGAGGAGAGTGTAAGACTTCTTGTTTCGGCCTTGTTCTTTGGTGTTTAGTAGACCGGCAAATAATAATATTTGGGGTTTTACGTGCCAAAACCACTTTTTGATTATGAGGCACGCCGTAGTGGAGGACTCCGGAAATTTTGACCACCTGGGGTTCTTTAACGTGCACCTAAATCTAAGCACACAGGTGTTTTCGCATTTCGCCCCCATCGAAATGCGGCCGCCGTGGCCGGGATTCGATCCCGCAGACCGGCAAAGTCTATGCCTGTCACTTCAAAAGGCAACGCTTGGTTTACTCTTTCAAGAGGTAAGGGGGCCACTTCTTCAGTGGCTGCTCGACTGTTGAGACGGTCGCATGTCACGCCTTTCGTGAGCAACCTTTTTACCACTTAATTATCCCTAATTTTTCCCTTAATTATCCAGAACTGTTCTCTCAGTTCAGCGAGTGTTTCAAGTGGACGCGCATGTTAAAGGCGCCTGTGCGTTCCATGAACTAACATCTCGATGAAAGGATGGTTTGCAGGCTGAACAATGGGATACTTAGCATTGTAGGAAAGCTCTGCATACTTGAGACGTCCCCCAATTCTATTCCTTCATTGTCTAAAAAGACATTGAAGTCTCGTATTGAAGAGCGTTTCGGTGGTCGCCCTGAGCGACGAATGCACTGGAGTACTTCGGGAAAAAGCCTCACGTTGTACATCTTTTATCAGGCAGTTTTGAGCGCTGTTCATTTCTTCTGCTTTAAGATATCTCTTCTGTCTCTCGGTGTCTCTCTTGAGTTGTGTATAAATCGATGTATCCAGGCTACTACTCTGACCAGCTTAGACAGAGAGCTGTAGCATTTAAAAGGCAAAACAGATTATTCTGCCCTTTGTGTCACATTGCGAACAATAAATGTCTTCCTCTCTTGATCTGCAATTGTCTCTTCACAGATGACTTCTTTGCGTGCCCATTTAGCGAAGGGTTCAGTGAGCTAAGGGGGTCCTTGTCACCAAATCGTGGTTGACCCGAGCACCACAGGGGAAACCCCACGGGTAAGGAGGTCCGCCGGGTTTTTAGCTCCTGGGCAGGGCCTCCAGAGGTCTGGATCAGTAAGCTATAGTATTTCCAGTACCCGGTTGGCCACTAAAGGTGTCCACTGTTGAGCAGAACGCCGCACCCAGTAAAGTGCGATTGTCGAATCTGTCCAGAGAAACCACTTCTCCACTTGGGACTGAGCGATCGAGTCAAGTAGCATTTTACCCTGGCGCCCAGTAGCATTGCCATGAATTCGAGTCTTGGGAGGGGAAGCTTCTTCAGTAGAGCTGCTCTCGATTTAGCGAAGATCAATGTGACGGTCGGGTTGCCATGTAGGCATGCAAGCAAGTATGCAACGGCTCAGTATGCCTTGGGCCTTACATCTGTGAAGATATGAATCTCCAATTCGTCATGAGCAGCACTGAGACACTATCTTGGAACAGTTATCTCCTTCATGCTGTGCCACGCTGTGTGCCACTGTGTCCACGTTGTTTGCACCTCTTTAGGCAACGGTGCATCCCAGTCAACGCCCAGTTCCCAGAGCGTCTTGAACATCATCTAAGCTGTTACCGTAACTGGGGCAATCAGCCCGAAGGGAACGAAATTGTGCGCTGACGCTTGAAGGATAAATCTCTTTGCGCGGCAGTTGCGTTCAAGGAATTCCAAGAGAGGCTCCATCGAAAATGACAAGCGATCTCATCTCCTTCTTTATCCCATAGAAGTCCTAACTCACGTGAGCTGCTTGCCGAGGGACATTCTACTTCGCTTACAGGACATCCAGTTCCTTCGTTCTAAAAAAAACTGCTGTAGCCTTTTGGAATTTGAATTCCATTTTCGAAGAGTGATGCTCGCATATTTCATTATGCGCCATGTCTGTGGATAGAATTCTTCAGCTGCTTCTTCAGTGTCTGTAGCTGTGATAAGCTCATCAACGTAGAAGCTCTCGGCCAGCGTCATTGCTGTTGGGACAGTCGTATATCGTACGCGGGTGGTGGTGTATTATCACGGCAAGTAGGAATGGACTGCTCGTTGCTCCGAACGGGACCCTTATTGCTATTCTCCGGACTTCTAGTGAAGGGGTCGGTCTTTTCTTTGTGGGTACCTGTTCATACCAGAAGCGTACGGCATCGCGATCTTTTCAGTTTCAGTTTCTTGATGCGATTTAAATTTTGTACAGAAAAAGTAACTCTAGGAGGTCCCATAGTCAAAGACTGGGGAGGGACCTCCAGTCTCAGTGAAATTTGCAGAAATGCCTTTTCGATGTTTGCACTTAGTCGGATGCGGTGCGTTCTGAAATTTAGCATAATTTTCAGAGGTCCAAGTTTAAGTTTGGTCCTGGATCTAATGCTTCGTTAAGTGCTAAACAACCTACTTCACTCTATGACGCGTCAAAAACCACTCTGAACTTCGTCGACAGGCTGTCAAGTCACATTACAGCTCGGTGAGGCATGTAATTCACTCTGTTTTCCGCCTGGATGGCTTCGTTCTTTTGGTAGCCTCTCAGCAAATCCCTGTTCGACGTAGTAACACATGGCCTCACCGTACTTGGTCAGCATTGCGTCATCTTTTAATAGCTTCCGCGTGAGCCTGGCTAAGCGTTGTTTAGCAATTGCTTTGTTGTCGGCAAGAGGAAAGTTCACTGTCTTCCACGGAAAAGACACTTCGTACCTCCCATCGATAAGTTTGATAGAGGACTCAAAGGCCTTGTGAACTTCTTCGTGTCCCTGCTTATGTGGAGAGGGTTCAACAATACCGATGCTTTCGAGCTTCCAGAAAGAGCTGAGCTCTGTGGCCAGTGCACTAGTGTTATCAGTTACACTGGCCCGAAGGACAGCTACGGCTGCACTGGCATTGCTGCGGGAAATTGCTCCCTGAAGCGGCCAGCCGAAGTGCGTCCTAATTGCCACCAGACCACCCTGAAGCTTCTGAACTTCGGCGGTCACGAGTGTCCAGTAATAGTGAGCACCGATCAAGATATCAATCCCATTTCTTGCTAATTGTGCGAGTGGCAAGGTAACGTCCGCAAGCTCAGTCACTTTGCTTGAGGTTCACAACCTTCTCCGGGAGAAGAAGCTCGTCAGATCTCGGGTATCTCTAAAGCCTCTAGACAGTGATCTCTTCGGTCGTAATGGCTCCTCAACCAAATTCGTACCCATCTGCACTTTTGTTTGATGGCGTTGCCTATTCCACCGAATAAAAGATAGTAATACGTTCCTCGCCCACTACATCTAAATGCAGCTGACGTGAAAGTTCTTGTGTTACAAATATTCGTTGACTTCCACCATCAAAAAGCACACGAGTGAGGACTCTTCGCTGATTGCCTTCTGCCAAAACTTGAGCTGTATGGAGAGGCACAGTGGACGTGTGTTCTGCCTTATTGTGCGTCGCAGAGTGCAACTCGGTAGCTGAGTTGTTAGATCTTTCCCAGGTTGGATCGCACATCGGAGTGATGTGTCTTCTTCCACAACTCTGACATATCACTTCTTTTCTGACACTCCTTAGACGTATGTCCTCTGATTAAGCACCGGAAACAGCTTTTCGCAGCCTGGTTTTCTTCCAAAGACAGTGATGCCTGGCATTCCCGAGTAACGAGACCTTTCGAATCACAAAATGCACTGGCCTCAACCTGTCTGGATTGATTCGTTAGCAGAGTAACTGCTGAGCCTTTGGCCGTTGTAGGCTATTTGGAAGTTGTGGTTTTTTCATTCTGTGCATTGGGCTTGTGATTTGCGTCCCGGCTCTCCTGCTGGCCAACTTGAAGTGCCTTCTCTCGACTTTCGACGTCCAACTTTTAAGAAATCTATCGAGCACTCTATCTACAGATTTTCATGCGTAGTATCTGAAGACCGGCGCTTGTGGTATTCGACGACGAGAACACCTGGTAGCATTCTAAGCATTGCAGAGCACAACATTTCTCCTACTCTGCATGCCAAGAGTTGTTACCGCTGCCATATTACGCTGTAGGTGATCGTACAGTCGTTGTAAAGAACTCACCTCGTTCGCGTGGTGTACCGGTGGCAAGTCGAGTATAGCCGTGTCAGATGTTCTTAAATTAGGACGTCCGGCCGACCGAAGCGTTCTTTTAAGAGGTCGATAGCGGCATCGTAGTTTTCTCCAATCGCCTGAATGCCTGCCACAGCTGACAATGTTTTTCCTGTGAGCGTTGATCGTGGACGCAGGAATTTCTAGGAGTTGGTGAGCGCAGCGTTGTTGTGAACGGCGTGTCGAAATTGTTGCCAGAACGGCTGCCATTCTGTTGTGGCACCACCACCATCGCTGTAGCTCCAATTTCGGTAGTTTCACTTTCGATGGAACGCCGGTACCATCTTCCTGTGGGAGGCAGGTCAGTCTCTCAGCAACCGATGTTTTCAGCTGAGCTCCTTTCACTTCCTGGTCCACCTTCGCTTGGAAGCGACGATCTGGTCGTTTATCTCCACTGTGCGACTATGGTCTTCTTCAGCATTGCTATCTGGCACGACCCATTCAATGTCTGCGTACACTTCTGTAAGTTTCGTCAACAAGGCAGTCAACCTCCCCAACAAAACAGTGACGCTTTTTCCATCAGCATTGCCCTAGAGGGATGAGTCAGTGTCCGCGAGCAGCGTCGTCACCTGAGCTCTCAGAGCCGCCATCTTCGCTTTGAGCCGCTTCATCGCAGTGTCTCCGGTATCGCGGCGGGGATGGAGGGTAAGCGTCGATGAAGCGTCACTAGGCCTCGTTGCGCTGTTGCGTGTCTAGGCGTGCCGTTTTTCGCACGCCTGCGGTGGCTCACTCGTTGATGACGCTTGTGGGTCGCGTTACTTTTCGCTTTAACAATCCATTGTCGATAACTCTGGATCACCACCTCCCGGGTTTCGGCACCAAAATATAGAAACTCACGGAGACGAAAATGACGACGCACAGTTCTCTTGAACGAGAACAATGACTAATGTTTATTGCAGTGCGGTTGCCCGATAAGAGTTCGGGATGTCTATGGTTGCCAGCAGGCAAATTCAAACTGACTGAACTTAGAGTTTCTGCAATAAGTGCCTCGAGCGCTTGTCGTGAAAGCCATCTTCAGGTGTCAAGCCCAGCTTCGCCGCTGCACGAGTAGCGTATTGGTATTTTCAGGTTATGAATAGTCATAGACATTGTTTTAGACAGAAACATGGCGCGTGGATGAGAAGGCTAATGACAGAAATTGTCTGCTTACTATAGGCCATGGCGTGCGCACAGGAGTCAAGCATAAATGTGGCCTACATAAAGAGGACAAAGCATTAAGCATAATTTAATTGGCATAGAGAGTCTGCACAAAAAATTAAAAAAGAAAAAAAGAGAAAAAAAAGAAAGAAACGGCACATATTAAAAAAAAATATTAGATTATAGATATCCTGCATCGGAACGCGTAAAGTACGACAAGGGCAGGACAAAAACCACTGCAATGTAATAAACAAGCTATCGGGGAAATGTGTTAGTAAAGCAGTAATACTCTCTGCTTAAAAATTTTAGTAGCCAGCAGATATAATTTCATAGCCTTTTTAAAGCTATTCGTTGATGTGCACTTTTTCACAATATCGCCTGTCTGAATGTTCGTTTAATATATTCGGGATTAGATACCTAAAATAAGTTAGTTAACGCCACAATTCGTTTGAGAAAGGAAAATATTAATTTAGTAAAGTGTACTGGTTGTACGGGAGCAATATTATTTAATAAAATGGGACCTAATCGTTTATTACATATCTTGTAGCGTAATTAAGTTTTATTATTTTGAACACTCAAGAAAACTCTACAATGTTTAATGGAATTACATCCCTCACATGAATTATTTGCCCAGGTGGACATCATTTGCAAGACAAACGAATGCAATATATTCCTTACTGAAACTATAATTATGCTTATTCACTTAAAGTTAAATCTTGCAGCACATGTTTGATTGGTAAGTTGGAGAGAATTGTCATAAAGGTACAGCTACATCTTTCTACAGTTCAGGTTGTATGTAGACCGAAGCCACTGGCGTCAAACTATTCGTTAAATTTACCTGTGGCCGTATAACATAAACCTAGTCAATTCTGATTTTATTCCAATAACATGACGTCAAATTTACGTAACCACCTACGGAAGCATCGTACGGTTAGCCGCAACGTTGTTTGAACAGCTCAATCAAACGCTCTCTTTATGGATAGGAGGTCACTTTTTGTTCGCTTTCAGAGCAAATACCATTGCCTACCATGATAGGTTTTTCTTATAAAATTGGCTGAGAGGAGGCTAGGAGCGCGCAGAAGTGGAGATGGTTTCGGTGGGGCCGAGCTAGAGCAATGAAAATAGATAAGCGAATGAAAAGGGTGGTGGCGGCTTCTGCGATTGGTCCGCTGCTCCTTACTTCGCTTGCAGTGGCTGGTCGAAAATCGCGGCCGCGTACAGCGGAAGGTTAAGAATGCCGATAAAATGAATCCTCAGCAAAGAAAAGTATAGCAGGTCGTATGCGTGCCTAAAAGGCTGGACAATGTTATACTGCCAGGCATTTTTTTATTATACGTTAAGAGAGAGAAAGAAAGATGAAGAAGAAAGGCAGGGAGGCTAACTAGGATGAAGCGTTTCCGGTTTGCTGCCTTACACTGGGGTTGGGAGATAGGGGTTAGAAAGAGGACAGAGAGGAAAAGGTTTAAAAATGCACAGACAGAGACACACACACAACGGGCGTTCCAGTTAGAGACGTTCCCAAAGGCCGGTAGATTGCAGGAAGCGCAGTAGTGCTTGCACAGCCTTGTTTTCATTAGATTTCATTTCATTTTATTACCTTAAAGGCTCCAATAAATGGAGCGTTACATAAGGGCTGGCAAGAATAGAAATACATAGTCACAATAACAGGAAGTTTTTTACATTTTCGATGAACTTCGATGGGAACTTAATGACAGCAACGTCGTTAGGAAGGCCGTTCCAGTCTGCAGCTGTGCGAGGAAAAAAAGAATTTGAAAACCTGACAGTTCGTGAGCGTGGACGGACAACCTGTAGCTGATGGCTGGTGTGGTGAGATATGCGTGTAGGAGGAAGGATATCAGGTGCGATGCGCATAGGGTTATGAAAGAATTTGTGAAATAAAGATAGGCTGGCAATGCGACGACGGAGCGATAAGGGGGATAATGCGGATGCAATTTTTAAGGGGGAAACGCTGGTGTCAAAGGAATATGACGAGTGGATGAAACGAGCGGCGCGATTTTGTACAGATTCAAGATCATTAATTAGGTATGCCTGATGAGGATTCCAAATAGGCGATGCAAATTCTAGTTTTGACCTGACAAATGATTTGTAGGCTAACAATTTTACATGTTGAGGAGCATGATATAGATGGCGCTTTAGAAATCATAACGTCCTGTTTGCGGATGATATTAGGTTAGTAACATGAGGATTCCAGGAAAGATCGCTCGAAAGTGTTACTCCTAAACACTTGTACGAATGAACTAGTTCTACCGGAACTTCAGAGATTACGTAAGGAAATACGAGAGCATTACGGCGACGGTGGATGGACAAATATTTACACTTACGTGGGTTAAGTTCCATTAGCCACTCGTTACACCAATCCTGTACAGCATTAAGATCACTTTGAAGAGAAGATTGGTCAGCGGTGAAAGTAATAGCACGGTATATCATACAGTCATCGGCGAATATACGTATGCTAGATGTTACGTTTAATGGTAAATCATTTATGTATATTAGGAAAAGTAGCGGGCCGAGCACGGATCCCTGCTGGACGCCTGATGTTACAGAGACTGAATTAGAATTCCTATTATTAATGGTGACGAATGTGAACGATTAGTCAAGAATTCTTCAATCCACTTCAGTATATTAGGGTCAAAATTTAAGCGGGAAAGCTTTATAAGAAGGCGTTTATGGGGTAGTTTATGAAAGGCTTTAGCAAAATCTAAAAATATTACGTCAGACTGAAGATTACAATCAAGGTTAGAGTGCAGATCGTGTAAGAAAGCGGCAAGCTGAGTCTCGCAGGAGTAACTACGGCGAAACCCGTGCTGGGCAGGATTGAAAAAGTTATTCGAGTCGAGAAACGCAACCGCAAACGTGATGTGAGTATAGATGACGTGTTCCATGATTTTGGAGGGAATACTAGTTAGAGAAATGGGACGGTAATTTAGAGGCGAGTTCTTGTTACCTGATTTGTGGACTGGAACGACCTTCCCTTGTTTCCAATCTTTGGGCAGTTGGCCTGTGAGGAGTGACTGAGTGAATAACAAGCACAACAGAGATGAACATGTATCTTTTGGTGTTCTGCAGTATCTTAGCGCTGATGTTGTCAATGCCAGCAGAGGATGAAAGCTTTAAGTTTTCTATTAGAGACAGAATCCCTTCTGAAGAAAATACAAGTGAAGGCACTGTCTCCTGAATAATTGCGGGGTTTGGAGAAACAGCCGGATAGGTTTCATTAGTAAACGCGGATGAAAAAGCTGCGTTAAACATTTTGGCGCATTCGGATTCACAGATAGTTTCACCTGATGCATCGGCGAGGGAAATTGTGCGTGTATTCTGGGGATTAATGACTTGCCAGAACCTACGGGGGTTAGTAGACAATATGTTTGGCATGTCATAATGAAAGAAAGAGGTCTTGGCTTCTCGCACATTTTGTAGGAACGTTTCTTCAGCTGCATAATACTTGTCCCAAGCGTTCTGACTAGGCTGCAACTTGGCTGAACGAAAAAGATGCTTCTTTTTGTTTTCAAGACGTTTCAGTGTGTTTGTGAACCAAGGGTTTAGGGGGTTAGTTCTTAAATTTATGCTTGGAATAAACCTGTCAACCAAACCTTCAATTTTTGTCTTAAACAAGTACCAGTTATCGTGGAATATTCTTTGATTAAAGTCAGACTGAAAACGGGGTAAGAATGTGCGTAGTTCATTATTTATGGCAGTATAGTTTCCTTTATCATAGAGTCGGATGGTACATTTGCTAGTTGTCCGTGAAAATGGTTTGATCGTGAAGTCAGCTTGTATGACTTGGGGATCGCTGACGCCTGGTAGATGCGTGATGGAATGAACGTATTCCGGATTATCCGTTAATATTAGGTCGAGAATGTTAGCGCAGTCCTCAGTTACATGGGTTGGCTCCCATATAATTTGAACAAGATTAAAATTAAGGCAAACATAAAGAAATTTGTTAGCATCTCTATTACCTGTGGTAGTTAGATTATGCCAATCAATACTCGGGAAATTGATATCTCCAAATAATAGAGTACAGGTGTTTGGATGCTTCGTTTTGATTTCATTTATTGCTTTATTCAGTTTTGTGGGGAAATCCGGACTGTTAGAATGCCTGTAGCAAACGCCAATCAAAACTGACTGAGCTAAAGTGTGACATAAGGCCCATAACATTTATATGTCTGATGAAATATTAATGGTTGTACATGATAGTTCATGTCTGGTTGCAATCAGTACCCCTCCCCTCTTATATGGGCGATCCTTGCGGAAGACGCGGAAATTAGGCGAGTTGGCAAGGACTTCACTATCACAGATGTCGCTGTTTAGCCACGTTTCCGTCAAGATTAGTAGGTTGCTGGCGGAAGATAAGACAATATTTGAAATAATGTCACGCTTTGAAATGAAGCTGCGCACGTTAGAGAAAATAGCGGACAATGAAAATGCTTGTTGTTGAACGTGCTTAGAATGGCCTGTCGATTGACGGTGAGATAATTGCTATTTCACTTCTTTTACTGTTTGTGAAGCTTCATCGAATATGTAGCGTTTCGGACCAATGTGTAAAGTTTTGAAGCGCAGGGAGAACTTATCGGATACCGATCTGGCATAGGCTACAAGATTTTTGCGAGCGTTACGGACGGAAGCGGAAAAGTCTTCGCCAATGCTGTAGTTCGTGCCTTTAAGTTTATAACCACATGATGGAATCCGTTCTTTAGTTTTGGACGATGTGAATTTTACTATGATAGGCCTGGTACGTATAGGTGAGTGACGCCCGAGACGGTGAGCACGCTCTATTAAATTAGGGTCGATGGCAAAGCCTAGTTGTTGAGAGCAATGGTGAATGACAGTTTCTTCTGAGTCTGCAAAGGTTTCAGCGGGGTTAGTGTCCGGAACATTGTAAAACATGAGATTGTTACGACGGGAGCGATTTTCTGCGTCGTCCACTCGTGCTTCCAGTTTGTCGACCTTGCAGGTAAGTTCGGTTGTTAAAGTTTTCAGGGTGCCTATTTCAGAGTAGAGAGCAGAAAGGGTAGTGTAGTGGGATTCCACAGCGTCCCTGCGTTTGTTTAGGTCGACCAGTGTTGTGTCGGTAGTCTTCAGCTGTTGTTTAATGTCTTGTAAATCAGACAATAACGCGGTTTGCCCGGCAGTTAGTTTCTGGAGCTCGGCAAGTACGGTGTCGAAACGGTCGGGGCCTGGGTTAGTTTCTACGTCACCCGACAATAGCAAGAGAATACGAATAACATGCGAACATTCGTCAACAATACAGGCACAGCACTGAGGGCTCGGTAGATGCATCAGGAAAAGGTTACTACTTTTTTTAGCGAACAGAGAAAATTTATTACCAACCTGCATCGTGAAAAGCAGCGGATTAGTAGACTGCACTGTCGCGCAGCTACCGGGCCCACAGAGCGGTGGCGATGAGCGCACGGGTTTTATAGCAGTAGCGGATGATGTTCCTGGCGATGGGGTTGTCCACTGATGATCCGAGATGCGGTAGACAGATGGCAGTGATGGCAGGTGGAGCACTGATGACGTTGCGGGTTGATCCAAAATTTGTCGATTGTGGTAGGGCACGTTCACGGAAGGCACAGATCCACGGGAGGCAGACGGTGGAACGGTTAGAAGTAGGCGGACGGCGACAGCAAACACCTGCACCGTGAAAAGCAGCGGATTAGTAGACTGCACTGTCGCGCACCTACCGGGCCCACGTGACGTTAGGTCCTGTGGATGGTGTAGAAGTCCTTGTTCCGATAGTGGTTGGTCGTCCAGCTGGTTAAGCTCGTGGCGAAGAAATTCCCTCTGTGGACTGTACTGCGGGCAGTCGCACAGAATATAGCCAATTGATTCTTCATCGCCGCAGTGGTCACATGTTGCGGTGTCGGCCATCCCTATGCGGAACGCATAGGCTTTGTTAAAAGCAACGCCCAACCACAGTCGATACAAAAGCGTGGCGTCTCCACGGCGAAGCTTTGATAGGACTCGAAGGCTTAATGTAGGATCAGGAGAGTATAGTCGGGAATTTCTGAAATGTGGCTCATTTCATTGCGGCGTGGTGCACTGGCGAGAAAGCAGGCGGAGCTTCCGTGCTGCGTCAGTTCTAGGAAGTGGTATTGGTACGTAGTGGTCCTCAGTGTGGGCAGCTTGATCGGCCCGATCATTGCCGATAATCCCGCAGTGACTTGAAAGCCACTGGAAAGTTATTTCATGGCCTGCGTCACTAATATGGTGCATCGGCTCTGTAATCTGAGATACTAGCTGTTCGTTCAGTCCGCGTCGTAAAGGTGACAGTAGAGACTGCAGTGCCGCCTTTGAATCGCAGAAGATCGTCCACTTGTGTGGCGGGTCATCACCGATGTAATGAAGGGCGGTAAAGAGCGCTGCGAGCTCTGCTGCCGTCGATGTTGTCGCGTGAATCGTCTTAAGTTTGATTGTTGTAACTTTCGATGGTGTCACGATTACCGCAGCGGAGCTGTTTGGCAGGTCAGACGCACCAGTGTAGATATGCGTAGAGTCACGGTAGTTCTCGTACAAAAGTAGTAACGTGAGCTGTTTAAGGGCTGGTGATGATAGATCAGCTTTTTTCGTGATGCTAGGTATTGTCATGTTGATTTTGGGCTGAGCGAGGCACCATGGAGGAATCGAAGGTCTCGCAGCAAGAGTGAAACAAGCGGGCAATGATTCACTATGTGCGGTTATCGTTTGGTTGAAAGAGGTGCGTGGTCTTTCCGCTGGTAGAGAGGTTAGGTGGTGGCGAGGAGTCCAGGCAAGATGCCTTATATGGGTACTCAGCGCTTCAATTTAAATGTGGGTTTTGACAAGGTGGTCTCTAGCGATTGCTATAGTCGCCACTGTTGATGCATTCGGAGGCAGACCTAGAGAGATTCGGAGCAATTGAGCCTGAACACTTTGTATTGTGCGTAGATTCGTTTTGCCTGTGTTGGTTATTGCTGGCAAGCTGTACCGCACAAAGCCCAGAAAAAACACTTTGTACAGTTGTAGCATAGCACTTGTCGACATTCCCCAAGTCTTGCCAGTGAAAAACTTCAACAGGTGGCACATGCCTGTCAACCGTTTTTTTCACGTATGATACGTGAGGGCTCCATGGCAAGTCCCTGTCGATTATGACACCTAGAAACTTGTAAGATCGAATATATGGTATTATTTGGCCATTTATATTTATGCTGTAGTTCGCCATGGGTTTGTGCGTAAATGGCACTAGTGCGCATTTCTTGGAGGAAATTTCCAGGCCTCGATTACGGAGGCAGATAGCAGTTTGTGTGGCGGCTCTCTGAATTCTTGCTCGCAAATGTAGGCGTGTTACTGCAGACGTCCATATGCAGATGTCATCCGCGTACATTGATACCCTGACTGTGGTTGGCACGTGCTCAAGGAGAGCAATTAGTGTTAGATTAAATAACACAGGGCTAAGTACACCACCCTGGAGGACATAGTGGTAGCTATAATGTAGACAAGTATGGCCTCCTTCCTCGGTGCTTACAAAAAAGTATCGCATAGAAAGATAGTTCCGTATCCATTGAAAAATCCGACCACCCACTCCTACCTCTGCGAGAGCAGAGAGGATGGCTTCATGCGTAACATTGTCATACGCCCCTTTAACGTCGAGGAATAAAGAAGCGCAGAGACGCTTACGGCATTTCTCATGCTGAATGTAGGTGACCGGGTCGACGACGTTATCGATCAATGATCGACCACGTCGAAAGCACGCCATGGCGTCCGGGTAGGTGTTGCGGTACTCCAAGTACCACTCCAGGCGTCCTGGGACCATCCTCTCCATTACTTTGCCCACACAGCTCGCCAAAGCGATCGGACGATATGATGAAAGTTCCAACGGCGACTTGCCAGGCTTCAGCAGTGGAGCAAGGCGTCTTGTCTTCCAGGTTGTTGGTAGCGTGACATATCTCCAAGATTCATTGTACACCTCAAGGAGAACTCCTCTCGCTCACTTCCCCAGGTGACACAGAGCTCGGTAGGAAATTCCATCAGGTCCTAGCGCTGATGTGCGGCTACACAAAGCTAATGCTGCCTTAAGTTCGTGGATTGAGGATGGTAGATCCATCCGGTGATCACGTGGTGGCGGACAGCTGCTCGAAGGCGATGGAATGTTGGTGGCTGTGAGTTGGCCGGATAATCTGGCACAGAAATCCTCTGCCACGTCGATCTCCGATCTCTTTTGAGAGAGGGCAAGCGCCTTGAATGGGAATCGCTGTATGGGGAGCGTCCGGAGACTGCGCACCGTTCTCCATAGTTGCGATAAAAGCTTGCGTGGATCTAGCGACTCAAAGAAGGCAGTTCAACGTCGCGATTCGACCTTGTCTAACCGGCGTTGGATCTTCTTTTGCGTGCTTCTGGCGGTCCGTAAATCGTCCATTGCCTTCATGCGTCGGTATCTTCTTTCAGCACGTTGTCGGATTACTCGAAGTCGTTCTAGTTCTACATCAAATTCTGTCAGTTTCAAACAGCATGTGACAGTACGCACAGTGTCTTGGACCGCGCTCCTGATTGCCTCTTCCGAGTCGGAAGATGGATTGGCTTCGCAGTGTTCTTCCATGACAGACTGAAATTTAGTCCAGTCCACTCTTTGGATCATATCCCCTGTTTTGGAAGGAGACAATCCTCTCGCCTTGGCGTACGTGGGAATATGGTCACTTCCGTGCGTTTCTATGTATTCAAGCCACCCAGCACGTCTGACAAGGCTTCATGAGACAAAAGCCAAGTCAAGACAGCTGCCGTATGTGGAGACACGTAGAAACGTAGGACTTCCATCATTCAACAGCCAAAGTTCTTTACTGGAGGCGAAAGATACCAGAGCTCTGTTTCTCGCGTTGATCTTTGAACTTCCCCAGAGTGTATGATGGGCGTTGAAGTCTCCAATAATGACCCATGGATCAGAAGTGGGGGAAAGAATGTCTCGTAGTCATTTGTGACCAAATCCACTTGACGGAGATTGGTAAGCGCCCACAACAGTAAAGGTAAAATTATTTTTCTTTACTGTTAGGCATATATATTGATTATCGTCATTAGGTGGCACAGGCTGATGAATGTAAGTGAGGTGACGGCGAATGAACGCCAAAACCTTACTATTTTCACCAAACGTTCACGACAAAGACGATTCATATTCAGAAAACGTGATCGTCTTCGATAAGTTCGGCTCACAAATGACGATAAAGGGAAAAAATTTTGGTATACACGAAGCAAATGAAATCCGAAATGCGCGCTCTGAGTCCGCAGGCATTCCACAGAAAAATAGCTGCTCTGCGGAGCTCATCCCTGAAAGACAGTGGCTGGGGAGCCATGATCTACTCATCGGTTGCCAGCACCAGAGCGTCCAGTACTTGAAGCGCACTTTTGGCAGACGGTGTGTGCATGTTGTTTAGCAACACGTGAATGGCATTCGTTAAAGGCCTAAGAAGAGCTATCACTCGCTCATCTGTTTTCCGCGACTCCTCAAATGCAGCACCTTGCTGTACTGGGGGCGCCTTCTGCTGTGGCTCTTCTGCTGGTTGTGTACGCTAAGTGGGGGCCATTCCTTTGTAGACAGATACCTGGCAGTTTTCTCCCTTACAACATCGGGGTTTGGGGTGCTGGAAACTTCCGCTGACGATGCTGCTTGGCGAGTCAACTTTTCTTGAAAAGTTGATATTTTCCGTCGCGAGTACCTTCGTTGGTGACTTTGTCTTCGCCGGACTTTCTCAGCGGCCTCGGTGGGTAAAGCTGCCTCTCACCATTTGTTTAAGAATGGTGATCTCTTTCTTGATCTGGGGACAGTCTTTGGAAGAGGCGCAGTGATCACCTTGACAGTTAGGACACTTCAACGTGGTTGGCCTGCAGTTGTCTTCTGAGTGGGGTTCGGCGCATCGACGGCACACTGTGGAATTTATGCAAACACCGTTCACATGGCCAATCTTCTGACAGTTGAAGCATTGCGTTCTAATAAATAATCAGAACCTGGTAGGGAAAGTGGCCAACTTTCACGTATGAAGGAAGACAGTCACCTTTGAACGTTATCCTCACACAACATGTGTTACCGAGGGGACCAACGTGCACAATGACGTTTTGTTCACTTGCTGGCTTTATGAGAACTGGGAGGTCTGCGTTAGGTACTTCATTGTCAATGTCATAGATGACTCCTGTTATAGTAGCACCATTCGCTGGCACGATGAATCGGACCTTGATGTTACCCAGCTACGTTACATGTTGTAGTCTGTTCAGCGCGCTCGGGTTCATCACATCGATTACCAGGATGTTTCTCCAAGTGTTTATCCTGACATCCTTAATCTCGTTCGACACGGTGTTTTTTAGATACATGGAGAATACTTACCTGTTCAGGATGCGTAGGATGTCAGCAGCGTTGTGTGGTACAAACACGATGGAGTGAGGCTATCATCGAGGCACAGTTTTCACGGTTGTCGAACTTGACGCCGAAGATGCGTTGATAATTCTTTGTTTGGCCTTGCGGTACTGGACAAGTCGAATGATGTCTTCCGAGGACTCGTCACCTGATGCGGAGTACAGCTGTGTCCTCGCTATCGCTGGATGTATTTCCGCGCTTCCTCGAAGCGATGTCCGCAGGTGAACGGGAACGGGGAGGCTTCTCGGGGTGTCATTCGGGTACATCCATCACCCCGATGTAGGGGGTAGTAGACCCCGCAAGTGCAGGGAGAAGTCCAGAAAAGTAGAGAAACGGGCGAGATGTGCTCCACAAGAGAAGCCGGCAGCTCCCAGTAGCCACTGCCAGAGTATCGGCACAGGGCAGTCGGCGGATTTTCAAAAAAAAAAAAAGTTTTAATGCGTCTTTAGTGCGTACACGTCACATTTAACGGGTGAGTTTTCGTGGTTTTGTGACGACGCGCGACCCAAAGGCGAAGTGAACGCAGCCCGAAAAAGTTTGACAGAAATTGGATGGCTAAGGGGGAAAAAGACGTGGGATAGGAAATATTTTTGAAGGCGAAAGCATTAAGTGGCTCATGGGTCGAAAATCTTATGTCCGGCGTTATCGAATAATTGACCATCCGGCGTTATAGCACCAAAATTAATGGAGTTGAACCCACAACCTTTGGTAATAATTAAGGCACACTTACTTATAATAGTAAATTAGGGCACTCGAACCTACGACCTTTGGTGGGAGTCGAACCCTCGACCTTTGGTGGGACCAAAATTCAATGGCAGGAAAATGGATGGTGCCACCATCGAAGGTCGAACTCACGGCCACTAGTGGGGGTCCAACCCACGAAATTCGGCGTTAATTAGGTCGAATGTCATTAGGACACAGCTAATGAAAATAGCGTTAATTAAGGCATTCAAACCCTTACCTTTGGTTCGAGAAAAGTGATGGCAGTAACAACGCATTCGAATGAGAATGTCAAGTAATTTAATGAATGTCTCGTGAGCGCGCAGGCTTTTGCCTTCATCCTCTTTAGCGTATCTAAAATGGCTGTCAACTTTTTTTCTTTTCTTCGGCCAAACCATGCACAATCAAGGCTGGGCAAAGATAATATAAGAAAGGTGAGCGTGGGCCGATCGCCGAGATAACGCAGTACCGCGCCGACCGAGATCAAGCACGCCGCCTCAAATAACAGTAATAATATTAAATAATAATAACAAATTAGATAAATAAATAAAGATGCATTGGCTCAAATCGATGGTTATGCTGGAATTCTTTGTGAACAGCACATGGACTCATCAGCAGGAGCATATACGGAAAGGACAAAATGTATGTACAACCATACACCATTGACTCGCAAGAGGACGATGCCACCGACTATGGGAATGTCTGTGCCGTACAAATGAAAGACGAAATAGTGATATCCACTGTGTCTATACAGAGTTAATATCACAATTCCGTGATATCGCAAAGTCCAGTCACACCTAAGTGAAGTTCATGACTATGCACTTCGTATGGTTCAGCCGTGCTGACACTACCCCTGTGATCATCGCTGGAGACTTCAATGAGGACATTTCAAAACCACTCAAGAAATTGTTCACTCAGTTTGTGCTAGAAGAGCTTGGTTTCAGGTGCCAAAACAATCCAAGTCACTAAACTACTCAACAACGGTCGTGAATAGATTTAACTCTGGCCAAGATTGTGCCTAAGGTTGTAACCGAACCAATCAGTATAAATCACAGTGACCACAAAGCTATCGTCACTACCATTACCAAACGATGAATACAAATACGTGTACCCTTGTCTAATCCTGTGTGATATGCTATAGCTTCGCTGGTCATCCACCTTCACATAGTGGAATCATCATCATCATCATCATCATCATCATCATCATCATCATCATCATCAGCCTCGTTACGCCCACTGCAGGGCAAAGGCCTCTCCCATATTTCTCCAGCAACCCCGGTCATGTACTAATTGTGGCCACGCCATCCCTGCAAACTTCTTGATCTCATCCGCCCACCTAACTTTCTGCCGCCCCCTGCTACGCTTCGCTTCCTTTGGAATCCAGTCCGTAACCCTTAATGACCATCGGTTATCTTCCCTCCTCATTACATGTCCTGCCCATGCCCATTTATTTTTCTTGATTTCAACTAAGATGTCATTAACTCGCGTTTGTTCCCTCACCCAATCTGCTCTTTTCTTATCCCGTAACGTTACACCTATCATTCTTCTTTCCATAGCTCGTTGCGTCGTCCTCAATTTGAGTAGAACTCTTTTCGTAAGCCTCCAGGTTTCTGCCCCGTAGGTGAGTACTGGTAAGACACAGCTGTTATATACTTTTCTCTTGAGGGATAATGGCAACTTGCTGTTCATGATCTGAGAATGCCTGCCAAACGCACCCCAGTCCATTCTTATTCTCCTTATTATTTCCGTCTCATGATCCGGATTCGCCGTAACTACCTGCCCCAAGTAGGTGTATTCCCTTACGACTTCCAGTGCCTCGCTGCCTAATGTAAATTGCTGTTGTCTTCCGAGACTGTTAAACATTACTTTAGTTTTCTGCAGATTAATTTTTAGACCCACTCTTCTGCTTTGCCTCTCCAGGTCATTGAGCATGCATTGCAATTGGTCCCCTGAGTTACTAAGCAAGGCAATATCGTCAGCGAATCGCAAGTTACTAAGGTACTCTCCATTAACTTTTATCCCCAATTCTTCCCAATGCAGGTCTCTGAATACCTCCTGTAAACATGCTGTGAATAGCATTGGAGAGATCGTATCTCCCTGCCTGACGCCTTTCTTTATTGGGATTTTGTTGCTTTCTTTATGGAGGACTATGGTGGCTGTGGAGCCGCTATAGATATCTTTCAGTATTTTTACATACGGCTCGTCTACACCCTGATTCCGTAATGCCTCCATGACTGCTGAGGTTTCGACAGAATCAAACGCTTTCTCGTAATCAAAGAAAGCTATATATAAGGGTTGGTTATATTCCGCACATTTCTCTATTACCTGATTGATAGTGTGAATATGATCTATTGTTGAGTAGCCTTTACGGAATCCTGCCTGGTCCTTTGCTTGACAGAAGTCTAAGGTGTTCCTTAGACTTCTGTCAAGCAAAGGACAAAGCAAAGGACATAGTGGAATGGCTCTTCAATTTCTTTTTAGAGCGCAGCTCTTAGGCGCCCGTTCCTGCGTTTCGAGTCGGCGTAGTCCCTCGGCATATACGAGCGAACGAGTAGATCGAAGGATGAAAGAGAGAACGCAGAGCGCAGCGGGAGATGAAGGACAGCAATAGCGAAAAGAGCGCGAGGACGAAAGCGGAGGAGGAGGGCGTGGCGAAAGCGGAAGAAGAAAAGCGTTGTGCCGCGCAAGGCAGGCTCTGCGGCGACGACTGCTACGAGATGGCGCCAGAGAAGCGTGCCGTCTAAAACCCCTCAATCTCGAAAAGTAGCGCCAACTAGTTCCCTCCTCCTTCGCTCCACTCTCGCGCTTGGCGCAGCCTCGACAGTGGCGCGGCCTATGGAGGCCCTGCCGCAGCAGACGACGGCTTTTTTTTTTTTTTGCGCTACCGGAGGAAATCCGCGGAAAAGTTCGTTCGAGCCCTGCGGAGCAGGTTTTGAGGCGAGGTTTTGCTTCGTCAGTCGGTAACTGGCCTTACTAATGTCGCGTTGGAAGGGCGCAAAAAATGTACGGAAAAGGACCATTATTTAAGGAGTAAAGCGCACGCGCGTTGAGAGTTGGTGTTGCTAAAACACGACTCATGCACACGGTGTGCTCAAACACACGCGTAATTATTTCAGTTCCAGGTTTTGACTGCGTGAAAGTATGTGTACGCGGTTTCGCAGGTTCATTTGAGTACCTGCAGGATACTTTTGTTCGGCCGGGGCGTGATAGACTCCAACTGTCTGGGGCCAGCAAAGCCTAGCAACTGCCCCACGTCTGCTCCGCGCCTTTTACAGATGTGTGTAGCTCATGCATAAGTTGTGGCGGCCATGAGCAACGTGCAACGTTTTCACACGTAGACAGTATTGATAATTTGAACAACGTACCAGAACATGGAATCGTTTTTTTACTTATTTATTACAGTGCAAGCGGTTGGCATTTGATAGCAAGAACGATCTTGATGGGAGAACTGAACAAAGGTTCCGAGAATAATTATCCGCCCTCCTCTCATTAGCACCAGTAGCACTTTTATTGAAGTGCTTATTTCATATCTGTATACTACGTGCGTCTGTATTCTTTTGCGTTGTAAGTTTTCGCAAGGGAAGTAGTGCTGCTTTATCTGGAACACTCAAGGGACACAAGACAGAGAAAAAACTGATTTTTGGGTTTTACGTCCCAGAACCACGATATGATCATAGGCACGCCGTAATGGGGGACTCCAAATTAATTTGGCTAGCTGTGGTTCTTTAACGTGCCTCCAATGGACGGGACACGGGCGCCTTTGCGTATCACCCCGATTGAAATGCGGCCGCCGCCGCCGCAATTTGGTCCCGCGACCTTCTGCCATCAATCCGCCTGCGCGTACTTTCGTCGCACAGCGCCAGCAATAGCGGTCGGAGCGCGCTGTGAAGAAAAAAAAGTATACGAAAGCGCGACACATTGGCCAATGGAGGATCGGAGGAGGCTGGGGCGACAGGACGCGGGGAGGAGGAAACGCTCGGGAGAGCGGGGTGGCGGAAAGATCTAAGAATGGCGCTACTTTTGGAAAATTGAGGGGCTTTAGCGCCGTCGTCTGTTCAACGATGGAATGCGGCGAGCACGTCAACGATACCATATGCGGAAACAATGCGCTGCATGAGCAGAGGTCTGTCTGCGGCGGCTGCTGTGAATCGCACCCACGCCTCACCCACGCGCTGCCTCTAGCGATCTCCCAATTAGCGAGGCAGTCGCGCCACACTTCGCTCCGTTTCCAATGTGCCGCACGAGACATTGTCAGCGCCAGCCAATATATCGCGAAATGAAAACACGTACAGAGCTGCACTCAAATTCCGCATTAGGGAGTATCGTAATCGTCAGTGATGTTTTGGTGTTCTAACACATTAATAAATCGCAATTTAGCAAGCGTATACGGGGCGAACGGATATGCAGCGGGTAAGGACAAATATGTTGCGCAATTAGTGATTTTTTTTCATGCAGCCTTTATTATCGGTATAATTAATGCATAGCTTCACGGTCGATTCATACAGCGCGTGAGTGTCTCTGAGGGCTACATGTTTAGTTGTATAGTTTCGTAATTATGGGGCTTTTGTGCTCAATCTGCATATTATGCACTGAATATGTGCTCATGGTGCTCATGAAAGGACTGTGCGCGCGTGAGTAACAATAGTGGAAGAAGACCTGGGGCACCTGACGGGAGCACGCGGTGCTCGTGCCACATGTTGAAGGCGAAAACAGCAGCAGCTCGGTGCGTTGGCCTGTTCGGTGCGGTGTGGTTTGTTTTGTGCGGTGTTTCGTGCTCCTGGCGACCACAAAAAATGTCACGGGAACGCCAACGGAAGAGCCAACTGCGACCTTGGCACCGCGAAGCCAGCTTACGGCCCTTCTTGACTATGAAGCAACTTTCGGACTGGGTCCAGACAGGGAGAAAACAGCTTTATGAGGATAGAGCAGCCGAGAGAGAGAAGACGAGAAGCTAATAAACGTGAGCACGGGAATTTTCAACTGAAGCTCAAGTTACGAGAGGCGCCGCAATGAAATTAGTCCATAAGTTGTAACTGCAGATAAGTCTGTAGCGACAAAAAGTACGGTGGTTAACTCACAGAAGCCCATCCCAATGTTTGATGAACGACGCGATGACCTTGACGCGTACCTTTAGTACTTAAAGCATGTAGCTTCTGGATAGAACTCACATCGCGAGAAATGGGCAACCGCTGCTATCATGTGTCTCCCAGGAGAAGCCCGCAAAGTCATTGGCCGTATGACAACAATCGAAGCGCTTGGTTGCGATAAAGATAGCTCTTCTGCAACGATTTCTGTTCATAGTTGAGGGCTAATAAGAAAAGTTCCGGAAAGCCCCAGCTGAAAATGGCGAAACTGGTAAACAACTTTCAGCAATGCTTTCTGGTTATCTTGACCGATGGATTTAGATGGCTGACGTGCCAAAGACATTCGAGCGACTTCGTCATCTGATCCTTTGTGAATTCTTTTTCGTGCTGTCACCCTAAGCTAGCCATTTTCACAAGAGAGGGTGTGTAGCATGCTTGACGCAATGGATAACGCTACTGGCCTTTTCATTGAGCCTCAGGGATTTTCCTGCATAGCCAAAGGGGCCGACAGATATAACGAGCTAGGGCCTGCGGTAATGAGAACTGATTTGCCAAGAATGACAAAGCCACGATGTGTTTTGCGCAACCGAGTTGGGCATCGAGCTTCTGACTGCAATAGTCCGAAAGACTAGTAAGTGTTCGCTGTGCGAAAAAGCCGGCGACACCCAATAATACTGTTGGTTACGCTCAAAAGAAAAGGACCAGCTCGCAACTTGCGCCATGTCTTCCTCTTTGCAAGAAAAAGCGCAGATGCGTAAACCGAAGCGCAGGTCTGATAGGCGTCCTCGGCGCGAAAGATCCGACGCAACAGAAGGAAGAATAATACGAGGATGGCCTGTTGCTGAAGGCCGGGTATTTGGAAAACATGTCTGGGTTCTGCGAGATTCTGGCAGTAATGCTGCTATTTTTTTATACGCGACCTCGTCCCCTACGCTTGCCTTGCCGGATGTATGAACAATTTAAAGCTGTTGATGGGTCCATGCTGTGTCACCCGAAATCGTCTATTGAAGTCGATAGCCCATACTTCGTGGGCAACGTGACAGCATTGTGTGAGCCTAGTCCATGTACGACCTTATTTTGGGAAATATTCCAAATGCCACGAATCTAGGCCAGCGTCCCTGATTGGAAGAATACTGCTACAGTGTCATGTGTGCCATAAGAGGACATGATGCCGAACAAGGCGGCATTTGCTTATACCTTTGCACGAAACCTGATTTCCCGTCTTCATTACGTGTGCCTACTTTTACCATAGCAAGCGTGACAAGAACTAGTCTGGCTGAAGAACAGTGGGAGGACAGGTCCCTGAAGAAGTATTTTCGTAAAGGAGACAACATTTTTATGTCCGGGAAAAACCATACTTATTCATTTTTTACTGAAAAAGATGTGCTTTGCTATGAAAACTGTCTGGCTTCTGAGCGAAACAACAAACAAGTTGTGATTCCGAAGTCATTCAATATACCTATATTATAATTTGCACTAGAGAGTCTGATGACAAGTCATCAGGGTATTCAGTGAACATTTTGGAAGGATTTTATTGGCAAGATTTACATGGTAATGTTAATCAGCTAGTGAAATCCTGCGACGTGTGTCAGCGAACAACTACTAAAGGACTGTTTGGACTGGCACCTGTTGGTCGAATGGCTGTGATTCGTACTCCATTCTTGGCGTTCTTGTCGATTCTATTTCGCCGAGATCGGAGAAGGGAAACCAGTACATACTGATAATGGTCGGTTTCGCAACTCCTTATCCCGATGCTGTAGATTTGCATGCCACCGACACAGCACATGAGGCACAAGCACTTGTAGAGATTTTTTGAATTGGTGGTCTTGCAAGAGAGATAGTGACCGACTAAGGAACGAGCTTCACGTCACGACTCGTGCAACAAGTTGAACATCTTTTGCCTGTCAAGTTCCTATAAATGATACCTTACCATGCAATGGCGAATGAGCTCCTGGAAAGGCACAGCGGATCTTTGAAACTCATAATGAAGCGAATGTCCCAAGAGCAGCCACGTTCCTGGGAGCACTACTTAGCACCCTTATTGTTGGCTTACCGTGAGGTTCCACAAGTGAGTCTGGGTTTCTCACCGTATGAGTTGATCTACGGATGAAACGCCCGTGAGCTGTCCGTGAGCTCATGACAAATTTATTTATTTATTTATTTATTTGTAAAATACCTTACAATGCCCCTACATGGGGACTGAGTAAGGGGGGCATACAATCAAGTACACACAATAACAATAATAACAATCACGTACATACAATAAAAAAAAAACAGCAGCCAGGTGCACAGCCTAAGAGTCAGAGAAACGTTAGCTACATAAAGCTGCATATGAGTTACAATAAAAAGGAACTCTATAAGTTTGTTACAAACTTATAGAGTTTGTAACAAACTTATCGCAAAGGTTCGCATATCCTCATCGAGAAACTCCATGAGGATATGCGGACTAAATATCAGTACCTCAGGAATCTGCGCAAGAGACTTAAAGATACACGTCCGTTGGCTCATGAAGAGCTTCAGAAAGCCCAATGAAAACAAAAGTTTTATCATGACAGAAGAAGTACTGTCTGGAAGTTAAAAGTCGACGACAAAGTATGGATTCTTCTACCAGGTGAGAAGGCCAATCTAATCATGCAGTGGAAAGGACCAATCAAGAGCGGTGTCGACTACTTGATCGTCTACTTTCATGCGCGCAACTCTTCCTAACATAGCAGTGCACCAACTCGCCCAGCAAGAAGTTCTTCTAAACTACTTGATCGACTTGGGCAAATATTCTAAGGTTTTCTACGTGAACGTGATGAAGAAACACATAAAGCAAGAGCCTGAAGTAGCGCCTGCTCAAGCACGCTCAATCCTGCTCAAGGACGCCTGCTCAATCAGCGCCTGCTCCAAGGGACGGGGAATCAAAGTAACAAAACTTTACTTTTTCCCCAACTATCAAGGGCACAAACTCACAAGGACGTAGAGTTATCAGCCACGCTTTCTGCCACAGAAAAAGATCAAAATATGACTTTGCGCGAGAGATTCAACGATAAATTTTCAGACCCTCCTGGCAAAACAGATGTTTTTGAGTGCTCCTTAGCCTTGACGTCCAACCAGACGGTACATGCCCCACGCTACCCGATTCCTCTTGCGTTCAGAAATTTCCCCGTGTTCAGAAACATTACTTGTACTTATATGCTAAACCATTTGCCACTCTCTACGATTAACAACCACTCGAGCACTTGAAGTCAGCAAAGAAGGTGAGCAGCCACGTTCTCCTGTGGTCACTTTTGCTGCAAGAGTATAGTTTTTTGGTGCAATGAACTAGGGACATATGCCATCGCTCAGTTTTCAAGACGATGACCACATCATCATTATCATCATCATGATAATAGCATAGCGGCCTTGCAGCGATGTTCAAAGTGCACGTAATATTAAGTGAAGGTTCGAGTTCAAGGTGAAGTAGTTCACACCGCTGATGATGGTCTTGCGAAACGCGTATATTGATTTCACTTTGTGTCGGTCAGACGAAGAAGTGGTAGATTATGCAGCAACAGATGATGCTCAATATAAAATTGCATGCCAACTGTCATTAGCAACACTCAACTCTTCGGTAGAAGCTTCCAGAATATATGTTCGCAAATGTGTGCGGTAGATTGATTGCCCGCATTTGGCAACAGGCTCGTCTTTCGCAGGCTCATCAAAGGACATCTGAAAAAAAAAAAGAACGTTAGCTGACAGTGTTGACGATGCAAATGTGCCACGAAACTGACCAGTTAATATTATTTATTTATTTCTTTCAGAATACTTCAGGCAGCAGTGCTGCCCAAGCAGAAGAGGTTTTTTTTTACATTAAGTGCAATGACAAAGAATTCACAAAGGCATTTACATTTGTACAATAAACAACAGACGCTGGCAGACAATTCCACTCTTCAATTGTGAGCGGAAAAAAAATACTTTTCAAACATCTTCGTCCTCGCAAAGCACGGCCGGATACAATTCGAGTGATTAATTCTAGATTACCTGTGTTGCGCACAAGACGACAAGTTTCGCGCGGCATACCGATTCTGTTCTGATCGATCAAATAAAGCATTTTTAGTCTCGCAGTCTTTCGGCGGAAACGGAGGGGCTCCAGATTCAGTCGCTGCAGCTATCAGTAACAGATGAAAAAGATCGATAGTCAGATACAATAAATCTATCGTCACTTACAGCGCATACATAGACGAGGGGGAAAAAGGACGACGAAGACAAGCGCTGGAAAGACAGCGCTTGTCTTCGTCGTCCTTTTTGTCCCTCCTCTATGTATGCACTGTAAGTGACGATTCATACCATGGAATACCAACTAGCCCGTAGCCAAACCTTGCTTCACAATAAATCTAGCAGCGAGGCGCTGAATTCGTTCTTGTGCGATATTTTTACCGTAGTGTGGGACCCACCCTGAGGAAACGTGCTCAAGGATGCGTAGAACTACAATGCGGTATGCCTCGAGTTTAACACTTGGCGGGGAGTCTTTTAATTTTCTGCACAGAAAACAAAGTTTATTCATTTCTGTTGCTTAAACGTTCTTCAAATGTTTACCCCATATTAAGTTGCTTGTGATAGTTAGTCCTAGATATTTGAAAGACGTTACTGACTGAATACTTTTATGAGCAATGTAATACGTATGAGACAGTGGCTTTTTCTTTGTGGCTATTGTCATAGCAACTGTTTTATTAAAATTTCAGAGTTTAGATTAAGTTTCAGATTTTGCTGACTCGTTATGCCTTTCTGTATTAGAGTATGACTTACGTCGCTCCACTACACTTATGTTGGACTGGTGCTGCAGCCTGAAAACAGTGCAAAGCTTGTTCCATCGGTCTCGATCTGATGAATACAATATTAGAAAGAAACAGTGGTTCTTTTACGCCCAACTGAAGGGGATACGAATGAATTACAGAAACTGTCCGAGTCAAAGCAGCTCTTGACCAGACCACCAAATAGCAATTTAGTAGTGGGGGTGACCGCACTAATTAATATACTCAGACATCTGCACCGAAAGTGGCAATGTGGCCGACGTTCGATTTTGCGTCCTCTGCCGCCCACAGTGACATAAACAACGTCTGCGTCCATATCAACAGAAACGACGAGAACAGGTGCGCACACCTGCGCTTTTGTGCAAGCGCATATCAATCGTGGCTTTACTCAACTACGATGAGACATGGAAAGTTTTACACCCAAAGCAAGATAGCGCCTGACCCGCCGTGGTTGTTCAGTGGCTATGGTGTTGGGCTGCTGAGCACGAGGTCACGGGATCGAATCCCTGCCACGGCGGCCGCATTTCGATGGGGGCGAAAACACCCGTGTACTTAGAATTAAATGCACGTTAAAGAACCCCAGGTGGTCGGAATTTCCGGAGTCCACCGCTACGGCGTGCCTCACAATCAGAAAGTGGTTTTGGCACGTAAAACCCCATAATTTTATTTTTTAAAGATAGCGCCTGTTAGTAGAACAACAAAGAAGCTATACTGCAACGAAAGCTGAAAACTTAACTGCGCCGAGAAATGCTCAGATTTTCGTAGGCGTAGCATTGACGTAGATTCTCATTTTACAGCACACAGCATTTATCAATGCTCGCTACTAACCACCTGAAGTCTCTTTATGAAGAAATGAAAATAAAAGAAACCGCAATAAAGGACCGTAGCTACTTTCACTACACTTGATAACGTGCTACGAAAACAACACATTACAGATTTCCCGAAGTGAGATGCGTGTATATTCTGCATCTGTCGCTCTCCCCAAGACATGGCGTCGCCCGATCATTCCTTATATCCACAAAGCTCAAACACCATTCGACATCAAAGAAAATTAGAACAACTTATTTATGTTTATTTCTGGGCTAGGAGTGTGCATGCGAAAATTTAAGAAAGAAGAAACAATTTAAACGCTTGAATGAAAATAATTGGCACACTAATTAATTATTAGTAATTCATTTACCAAACTATCCACAATTTTCTCTAGCATATCAAAAACACTACTGTGTGCTTTGCATTAAGCTTTCCGGGCTTAAATGGGAAGTTTGAGGGGTCAAACGGCGGGCGTCGCAAAAAGTTATACGCCTGGCTTTGTGCGGTTATTTAAAGCTCCACGGCATTTCAGAAAATATTTACTTGAAAATAGAACTTCCCAACGACTGCCTCCGCAAGTTTAACTCACAACCTCCCGAGTGTATTATTTCATTTAGAACGCACAATGTTCCTTCTCATCGGTAATACGACGTCAACAATGATGATTGCATTCCTGCCTAAAGAGGTTATGTTTTGTACAGAAGTTGTTTCTCTTTGAGCGAAGAACAAAAAGTTATTTCACTCGAACCAAACAGCTCTTGTTATCTTATACAGGGTGTTTCTTTTCTTTTCTTTCTTTTGTTTTTTATCTTATACAGGGTGTATGCGAAGGTTGTGGGATCGTTGCCCACCTGCGGCAAGTTGTTCTTTCATCCCCTTTAATTTCCACTAATTTATCGTTTCTTTATTTCATTTATTACGAACAAGTAATTTCCCCTATGTTGTCCTTGGTGTCAGTGTTTGTTGGCTTCTTATGATATGAGTAATAACAATCGGGCCCCTCGGTTAACCCCCTTTCTGCTCGTTCATTACAGAATGTTTCACGTAACTTGAATCAATAAAAAGAGAGTGGTTAGCCGCAGCTGATTGAAATTAACGGCATACGGTTTGCTGTCATGTGGCGCTCCTTAGAGTACTTTTATATTCCGCTTAGTTAACTAAGATGATTTATGTAAAATTTTTAATATTCACATTAGTGCCTAATGCGTTTCGTTGCGTTGTACAGAGGATTCAGAAACCACCAATCCATTTTTTTCTGGCTACGTACATGCTGCTGGCGATTTTTTTTTTTCGACCTTTAAAGAGACTCCGCGAAATATGAAATCAAACCATGCGACCGCGCTCATGCGCTACCGTATTACAGCGCTCTCAACCGCGATTCGTGCGAAAGAACCGTGCGCGCGGACCATGACGAAGTGAGCGGCTGTGGCTCGAGGCATGGGCTTCCCGGTGCGTCAGCATCTTTGGCGGTGGCACACGGAAAGAAGGCACCGGCGTCCCCGATAAGCGATAGGCTCGACGCACAAAGAACAGGGAGGTGCTCCACGCCTCCATGTGCCATGTTTCACCGCAAGCCAGTGGTGCAGCCATAATTTTTTTTCTTCCAGGGGGACGGCAGCCACAGATGGGTGTTGTCGCACGTCGTTTTATGCCAAGTATCCTGGTACACAGATATTCAGAAAAATCGGAGAGGGGGGCGGGGGTGGGCATTTTTCTTTACTGCAGCCATGTTGGATTTCTTTTGCTAACTAATTTTGCTATTTATTTCCTCAAATCGAGAACAATCCTGGACGTCACTAGCCTGTGATCACTGCCCTTTTGCCTACACAACAACTCTCTATCCGGCATAATGAAGAGATTACATCGTAGTTCAACATAACGAAGGGACAACACAACTAAAGCAGTGCAGGCTTCCGAAATGGATAGCACAAGAAGCTTTTTGGTTCATAAACTATTATCTACTGACGTCATCAGATCAGGTGGGTGCAGCTTAATAGTGCTTGCAGCCCAAAGTTAGACTGTGTATTTCAGACTCGCTTTCGTGAGTAGTCAGTTCGGACTGCTTAAAATGATGCTTCCATCGCCTATAATGTTATCCGAGTTTCATCACATTTTTTTCCGTAAACACAGTATGCCATAGCCACCGACGTATTGTCACGACATCTGTCTATATCATATTTAGCGAAAGATATACAAAACAATCATTTTAAAAAGAAGCACTCACAAGCCTTTTCGCGCCGTATTACAAAGAAGATATTGGAAACTTCAGGCGGCCTCTGACCAGGCACGTACCGAAATGAATTGGCTTACTTCACCCCCACCCCGCTCCTGCCCACGCCACCGCTCCTCATACACATTCCTAAAGCGCCGTCAAGTCAAGCTTGAGACTTGACAGCTATAATTCGGCGGTCAACATTTTGCTGCCTCTTTCACTCCTTTCGGATGGCGCTAGTTATCGGCATCGCCTGATGTGTGAAGGCCAGGTTTCTCATCAGTTCGGTGCCCGCGTGAGTAACTCGATATGAGTTCAGTTGTCACCATCTATTAGAACGGTCACGCGCATCGCCGTTTCTTCATTAGTTCAACTTCCTTTGTTTGGACTGATCCAGGAACCAGGATAGGGATTTGGTTCGTAGCCAGCTGGTCGGTATGCTCGTGTAACGAGTTGCGGCTTGAGAAAACGCCAGTTGCGTTTAACATTTCCTTTTGCTTCATTATTTTCTCGAGTGACAGCCCGCCGTGACGCTAACCCATAAGCAACATGAATGTCACCCGTTACCTCGTCTGGTTTTTCCCTAATTGCACAGCACTTTTCGCGCAAATTGGCAACTGTAAACAAGAGTCGCAAGGAGTTCAGAAATTACGCGATCTTCTAAGGGCGATGGCCGAGGCATGCATCCAAACAGGGAGGAACAGTTAAAATTAACAAATTTAACCGCTCTTTGTGAAAATATTTATGGCTCAACGTCTTTTTATTTAAAAATAATGTTGAGTAAACGCCGCCGGAAGTGGAAAATGATTCCCTGTGCTTCGAATGACGCTTCTACACTCATCAGTCGAGCCGCCTGACGTGGCCACTTCTTTGCGCTGCTTATGTGGGTGTTTTGCTAACCTTCCGCGGTGGGCGCAGCACGTCTAGAACCGCACCGTCCTGCGCTCTACGCAGTTGTACCAGTTGTACGGGATTGGCGGCCACGCAGCGTTATTTCCCAAATAACGATACTCGCTGCGAGCCCGTAAAAATGTTATCCGGCAGGACACACGCGCTCTTATCCCACCGTGTGTCTGCTCCCTCCCCCTTCATCTTACTAGGGCGGAGGAAGTTGTGCTTAGGAGGCTTCGGGCCGGGGTGGCCCTTACACCGGCTGTTGTCTCAAGGTGGAACTGGTCGCATTTACCACTGGGTGCTACGTGTCCATACTGCTCCGTTCCTGTGGTGGAATGAGATGCATACCACCTAATATGGACATGTACGGGTTTACAATCGGAACGCTCGCGTCTCCTACTGCAAGCCGGCCTCCGCTACAGTGTGACAACCAGCTATGACCGCTGGATACATGATGACAGATTTCACAAAACACTGCTTCAATTCATACACAACACAGGCCACACAGCACACATATAATACACATATACGCTCCAACAATTATGCCTTAGGGGCAAGCCTTCATCGCAAAAAAAAAAAAAATAACGATACGATCGAGTCGGTTTTGGCACTTGGCAGAGCAGTAAACGAGGGATTCAAAAGAACTGCGATTATTCCGCAAATATATTTTTCTATATAATTCTTCCAAACCTAATTAAAAAAACGCTACTAGAAATCTTCATTTTAGACTTTCACTTGTTTACTTGTTCTTGGCAGTGTTCTTCCTGCGCGAGTCCATTTCATGTGGTTCGTTGGTTGTCAAGTGAATGAGAGGTGTATCTCACGGGCGTACTTGTGAGATACACCTTATCTCATTTTTTGTTCTTTTTTTGCTGGTTTACCTGTCTTTATGCCGAACGGTAGGCATTATTCACGTTTGTACTAGTAAAGGTACACCCCCTCCCCCCTTAATTTTCATAAAAAAGTTACGTTTGGCTGCCCCCCCCCCCCCCTCCCCCGAAAAAGAACCTGAGTATGTGTCTGCCTCTGACTATACTTTCTTGTCAGAGCTTTATAAACTGACTATGCAACTATAGTACTCCAGTTCACTATAATGCAACGTAACACAGTTCCTGCCGGCACTTTGTTTCAGATCGGAGCCTTGCAGACTAACCTCACTGAACAGTGAAAGCAGGTAACAGCTCTAACCATGGCCACGCATGGCTCCAACCACCTCCATGGCTCCAACAAAGCGAAACCTAGCGTCATCTGCGGAGCGCTGTTTGAACCGCCTTCGTTTTGCGACGGCCAACGTAAGCGCCAGATGGCGGCACACTGTTTAATTCGCAGCCACAACCGATCACAAGTACTTTTATAAGATGAAACTCGTTTATGACTCCTCTTTATTTTTTTCGCTTAGCTAAAGCTGTTTCGTTTGATCCAATTATGCTAGTGCGTTTCAATATTGTTTTATTGAGAGTGCTCCAACTGCTGGTTACGTGGCGCGTCTGCTACTTGTGAAGATTTGTGAAAAAGTTTTTTGTTTAGCAAACTTTTTTTATGCCTACGCCTTAAACTAAAATAAGTTGCGCGTTATTAGATGGGCGAAGGCCACCCACGTACTTTCTTCCTCCATGGGGGAACGTTAGTAATAGCATCTCAGGTCGATGCTGTATCGGACATCTTTGATATTCTGTTACATTCCAATTTCATTCAACAATATTGATTCCTTCTGTGCGCCAAGTACTGTAGATATGTGAGTGTGGTTTGAGTATTTGTACATTCCCGTGGGATAGGTTCGGTAAAGCGGATTCAGTAGTATTATTTGAAAATGTACATGATACTTGACGCAGTGTTTCAGAAAATGCGTCGAATTTTGTTTGCTGTTTTAAATATAGCAGATGCCACAACTTAGCGAATTCAATGGGAATGCTTTTACCACAGGGGACTATATTTTAAAACGATCGGAGACATTAATTATAAATTTATTTCTGAAAATAGGCTAATTAACATTTTAATTGAAATAGTAAATGGTCCTGCACACGCAAATAGCGGACGCTGCTAAACTATGCCGCGTACTGAATTCCGACTGATTTAACCCAGAAAATCGAAACTCAACCTTTGAATAGCGTCGCACCTTCAGCAGGAACCCCCTAGTGATATGACTACGCCTCATCGTCGGGTGACCATGACGTGAGCGAGCTAAATAACGGCTTGATAGGGACGTTTGATAGAGAATTATAGTACTTGTAACTGTGCAGAGTAATGGTGCAGTGAAAGTTATTTCCTTCCAATTTCCTTTTTTCCCTTTCAGTTGCTTTCTCTTTGTGTTCTATAGTTCCGCCAAACTTTTACCATTTTACCGGTAAAGCGTTACCCACCGGAGCCTCTTCAGTGTTGTCTTTCTTTTTTTTCCCCCTCACTATCTATATGATGCGTAAGGCTTTCGTGATGCCACGCTTCGATAAAAAATGACATTTAATACTGGTATTCCAGCCCTATTGGCAATGATTTTGTGTTAATTAAGCTGTAGCACATCTTTAGCACTTCGAAGTAATTGTAACGATTATCATATATAGCTGACGTACATTCTAAATTAATTGGTTTGTTTCTCAACGCATTCGCTTTCGTGGAAGCTTGGTGATCTTGTAAGCGCACGCAGCAATATGAGTCATTTCGCTTATGCGCCCTGCCCTTGGTTGGCCGCGAGTGTGGTGCGTGCAGCATGGTGCAGCGACAACCAAAAGTCATCAAAACAAAAGTGAGAGAAACAGGGACAGTAAATTGGATGCGAAGAATGGAAACAAGAAAGACTATGTAAGTTTACAAAAATTTCATGAAAGAAATTGGAAAGGAAAATCTGTACGATAACACAAGGGGCAGTCACTTCCTATTTGATTCCCGAGTTGGTAGCCTAAGAACAAAAACATACCGCAGCAAATATTTGCAACAGGATGATGCATGTGTCTGCTGCAGCAAAAACCCAGGAAAGACTCAGCACATCGTAATGGAATGCGAATATATTAACCCAGCGAGACCTGTAGGTGACGTCCACCTTCCAGAAGCGCTGGGATTGAGAGCGGATGGAAGTATTAACTGGTCAGGCAGTCCAGATAAGCAAGAGACATTTTGAGTATTGTTGAAAAAAAAAACTGGGAATAGAAGTCGTTACAGTCATAGGTAGGTTGTAATGTAGAAAGAAAAGTTTAATGAAGGAGCGACAGGAAAAATGCTAGACTGGGATAGATGTAGTGAAGCCTGATTAGGTCAAGCAGACTAGGTGGCTGTTTTTCACCGCCCCATTTCAGAGGGGATGGCAATAAACATCATCACCACGACCAGTCAAGAGCCCAGCTATGAACAGTCTCTGATCACGCTCATCCGCCGTGGAGAGCTGCGAGTGTCAGCACCTAAAGTGTTTTTCCACCGCTTGCAACTCATCCCTAACCACAGCCAACACAGAAGCAACGCCACCCGCCAGTGAACTGCGAGTGGAGGTGGTACCACACAATGCGATTATACTTGCTTTGTAACCTAGATTTTGGCGTTAGCCCAAATGCTTTTAAAAATCAAGCTAAATAAATTTTGTTGGGGATACAAATTATTTTATCTAGGACTAAACCATAGTGCTCAGAATTTACATCCAAATTATACTGTTCTTGTCATACATAGGCGCGAGTGCATGCTGTTTTCTTTTTCTGTCTCTTTCATTACTTTTGAATGAGAAGTTTCTGGTAATATTTGCTTTTGTAAGCGCGAAATATTACTTTCTTATCGCTCATGTTGTCTTATGATGCGCGAGATTTCTTTGTGTAAGAAATGTGTACCTGTTGCGAACTACAGACGCAGAAGCCTTTGTCAAGCGTATAAAGCGCCTTTTGCTTCTGTCGTTTTTCTTGTGCATTGTATGCAAGGAAGAAATACAGATACTACTACTACTACTACTACTACTACTACTACTACTACTACTACTACTGCTACTACTACTACTACTACTACTACTACTACTACTACTTGCAGCGAACGGTTTTGTTCAGGTAGTTTCGTGCGCCTTATATTAGGGGTGTTCCACTCTGCTAACGAGGGGCTGTGTCCCATGTAGAGTGATCACTAAAAAAAAAAGAAAAAAAAACACGCAAGAGGAACATTCCTGCAAAGTGTCCTCCCGCGCAGCAGTAATACGCTCTACCTTAAATATCGTGGGGACAAGTTCCAGACCGGCTTCTTTGGAGAATTGCTTCCTGTAGTTGCTTTCGGCGACGGCGGTCGAAGTTGTTATTGGAACAATACGTTCTTTTTTAAATTTTTGCAACCTAAAACAAAGCGTGGTACTGGTTTGGACGAGTTGGTAGCGTTCGTGACGGCAGGCTTTTGTGCTCGAACAAGTCAGGAGAGTACAAACAAAAGCGCACGCGCATTGCACCAGTCTCCTGTTTTGACCTCTTGTTTGTGCGCAAAAGCCTATACCATCGCTAAAGCAATGCTTCAACTCGTAGGGTCGCATGCGTGAAAATAGCGCAATCAAATGCCCCAGCATTCGACCACCGAGGCCTTATGTACAGAGAAATGGGAGTAAACGGTGTCTTGCTCCGGCATTAGGAGTGGGCGTGGCGGCAGCAATCCCGGCAGCATGCTGAACAATCCCTTTTGCTTCATGCTACAGGTTACGGTGGTTACTCTCGGAAACCAAGATTCGCCTAGCACCTGTGCTGCTTCGACAACGTTGGTGGGCGTGGACCAAGACGCTGGCGTGCATTCATCGACACGTGGTGAATGCGGCATCATGAATCGACAAAGTTTTCCATGCGTCACAAGTCCGGGTATCGCCTCCACAACAGTGACGTCAAGTCACATGCCCCCTCGGACAGCTATAAAGGCACCGGACGAGCTGTGCTTCACCAATGGGCGAGGCGGCAGCAATCCCGGCAGCATGCTGAACAATCCCTTTTGCTTCATGCTACAGGTTAGTAGATATATGCCAACTCGTGGTTATCGATCGGATAACCGGTTTTTGCTGCTGCTGCCCTGCCCACTGCGTGTTAATTATTTTTTGTCTAGTATAATTAGCCCATTAATTAGAGATATTCTGGTTTGCGGAGACATGGAAGAAAATCCAGGTCCAACAGAAAAAGATATCTTGCTAGAACTGTTAAATGGGCAAAGTAAAATTTTTTCTACTATACAGGACATGCAAGCAACACAGAATGAAATGCAAAGGAATCTACCAACAGAAAGGACTGACGACATCGAGTGGCGATTGGGTGGTTTGAGTGCACTGAACTCTAATGTAGAAAGCATCGAAACAACAACAACGAACCTCGAGGAATAACTCACCAACATTAGTGAACATGTTGATGATCTAGAAAACAGAATCAGGAGAAATAACTTAATAATTTCTGGCTGACATGAACCTAGAGTTGAAACTTCAGAAGACTTAGAACGAAATGTAAAAGATGAAGGCTTCAATAAAAAACTAGGCATTAACGTAACAGGCATCGAAAGGTGTCACAGACTCGGAAGAAAAGGCGAAAATAAAACCCGTCCAGTGACTCTAAAATTTCTTGACTACCGAGAAAAGAATTCCCTGCTTAGAGCATCGCATAAACTAAAGGGTAGTGAACTGTCACTAACTGAAGACTTTTCTTCTAAAAGCCTCCGCGACACACGGAGGCTTTTATGGGAGAGTTCTAAGGAAGAAAGGCCGAAAAACATGAAAGTAAAGCTGCGTTACGATAAGTAAAGCATCAACGGGACTTTGTTTGGTTGGGATGCTGAAAAAAATGCCGTTAAAAGCTGAAGAAATCAAGTCCTCAAAATTGACAGACTAAGCGCAAGCGTGGCTCTTTAGGAATACTTAACGTAAATTGTAGGAGCATTATAAACAAGCGTACAGAGTTAGAGGGAATTCTTTTGTCGTATAACCCAGATATCGTTGTCTTGACGGAGGCATGGTTAAATGAAGAAATATATGATAGCGAGTTCATTCCACTTGGGTATAGCGCATTCAGAAAACACAGAGTTAGCAGGGGCGGAGGTGTAGCCGTCCTTTTCAAGGATAACATTAAGCTCTTAAAAATGCCTGATTTATTAGATGTCGAATGCATTTTTTGCAAGGCTTACCATGAAAATATTCGATATGTCATAGCTGCTCTGTACAGACCTCCTAATTCTGGTGTTGAAATTTTGGATTCTCTGAAGCTATACATGAACGAGCATGTGAAACCCGCTGACTGCATTAGTCTCTCGGGAGATCTTAACTTGCCAAGCATTGATTGGGAAACAATGTCGGTCAAACGTGATAACGACAGCTTAGGGGAGGCCATGCTGGAAATTGCCTTTTCATTTAATTTATTACAGTTAGTGGATACCTGTACTAGAATGCAGGGTAATTCTGAAACAATCCTGGACCTCTTTTTTGTAAGTGGGACCATAAGTAGTCACACTAAGTGCGATGTATTTCCCGGTATATCGGATCACGAGGCTGTATTACTAACAATAAATAATATGAATTGGAAAGACAGCTCTAGCGCTGTCAGATTCCGCAATTTCTCCCGAGCTGATGATGTCTCCATTATAGATACGCTTTTGTTTTACTTAGATTCATTTTCAGAGAATATTGTAGGCGTGCAGGAACTATGGGAACGCTTTAAGAGTATTGTTATGAATGCATTGAAAGATATGTACGAACTATTGTTAAAAAAAGAAAAAAGAATCTCTGGATTTCTCGGGAGACGCTGAGATTGAAAAGGCAGCTCAAGAGGTTAAAAAATAAAATGAAAAATTCAAGCAGTGCTTCACCAGATCAACGGCAGAAATTTCTCTCTTTCATCTAAACTTCAGATCCAACTATCTACTGAGAAACAACGTTACTATGAAGAATCATTACCTAAATTCATCACAGCCTCTCCAGATAGATTTTGGCGGGAGGTGTCACCGAAACATTACCAGTGCGATGTATTCGAATTGATGGTATTCACTTGAATGATGAAGAAAGAATTGCTAACTTATTTAATGAGCATTTCCACTCCGTTTTTACTTGTGGATGATGGTGTTTTACCTATTTTTGAGAATTGTTTGCCCCCTATTTCTGATGTATCAATAAGCGAACAGGGTATATTCCACATGCTTTTAAAACTTGATGAAAAGAAAAGTTCAGGCCCAGGTGATATACCCGACACTTTCCTAAAAAGGTACGCCGAATGGGTTTCGAAATACTTGTGCATTGTGTTTTTACGTTCCTTAGAAGAAGGTCAACTCCCGAATGACTGGAGAACAGCCCGTGTAATACCACTTCGTAAACACGGTGCCAAACAGTCTATAAAGAATTACCGTCCGGTCTCGTTAACCTCTAACACTTGCAGATTATTAGAGCACATCATACATAAACATATCGTGGATTTCTTAGATACACATAACATCTTAACAAAATGCCAGCATGGAATTCGGGAAGGGTACTCAACTTGTACACAGCTAGTTGCTACCATCCATGATTTTGCCGTATCTGTAAATAACGTAAAACAAATTGATGCAATTTTTATGGACTTCTCGAAAGCTTTTGACAAAGTATCACACAGTAAATTGTTATTTAAATTAAATAGTCTGCTTAAAACTCTCAACTTGTCAATTGAATAACAGCGTATTAGAACAATCGCCACCAGTTTGTTGCATTCAAAGGCCATCAATCTAACCAGTTACCAGTGAAATCAGGTGTCCCGCAGGGCTCGGTCCTAGGGCCAGTCCTTTTTCTTATGTATATAAACGACGTGGTAGAAGACATCTCTGTCAAAATAAAATTGTACGCGGATGACTGTGTTCTATTTATGGAGGCTAATGATAAATCTGATCAGGCATTGTTAAACAATGATTTTCAGCGTGTTGCTTCTTGGTGTAAGCGGTGGCAGATGTGTATAAACTTCGACAAGACCGTTTTTATGTGGATCACTCGAAAGAAGAGGCCCTTATCGTTTCCGTATAATTTTAACAATGTGCTTTTGTCTGAAGTGTCTGAATACAAATATCTTGGGCTATGGATTTCAAACAATCTTGGGTGGAACAAACATATTCACTACGTTACAGCGAATGCTTATAGAAAGTTATTCTTTTCAAGAAAAACGATAACTTTGGCTACCCCTGCTGTAGGAAGATAAGCATACACATCCATTGTCCTCCTAATCTTAGACTATGCTGCTATAATATGGGGCCCCTATACAAAAGGTAATATTCTGAAAATAGAGAATGTAAAAAAAAGCCGTACAGTTCCATTATAACAGCTTTCTACGCAGCTCAGTCACTGAACTACAAGCTCGCGCTAACCTAATTCCATTATCCGATAGAAACTGCTCATCACGACTAAAATTTTTATATCAATTAGTTAAGGGGCACTATAAAGTCGACGTTAGCGAATGGATTACATTTTCTTCCGGTTATTCAACACGCCAAAGACATGAACTAACAATAACACCTTTTCGTTCTCATAATGACTCTTTCAAGAATTCATTTTTTCCACGAACAGTCAGAGACTGGAATAACCTCAGCAGCTGGATCGTTCAAGCAGACTCTTTGTCAGCTTTCGCATCCCTTCTTGATGGCTGAAACATAATTGGTTATTTTATAGCGACTGTCTATATGATATATGCGTTGAGTGTTCCTCTGTTTCATTTGCACATTTGATAAATGTTTGGCTTAATTTTTTTGTTCTTTCTTGACTGTGATCTAGGCATGTACGTATATTTTGTTTGCCATTATGTTGTATTTTCTCTCATGTATTGTAACCCACCCTGCTAAAATCCCGGTGGGGATTGCAGTATAAATAAATAAATAAATAAATAAATAAATAAATAAATAAATAAATAAATAAATAAATAAATAAATAAAAATAAGTAAGTAAATAAATAAATAAATAGACAAATACATAAAATAAAATTGGAATGTGAGAAACTAACATTAAAGCAAAGTGCTCCGCTGTTCCTGTGCTCGACCTCGGTGCTAGCGCCAACGCGCCCTGGATTGGCTCAGCTTCTAAGAATAACTTCCTGTGTTGACACCGAGACCACAAACTGACTGCAACCTGCGTCGAAACGTTACAGGCGCGTTCTTTTACCTGCAGCATCGACCAGCTAGTTCAAAGCAAGCTGGACGTCATTTAGGCTGCACGCTGGTTTAGGAGTTTCGTGCATGGAAATAACTGCAGTTATAATGCGGTATATTTCACTTGTAAAATTAATACAGGGTACCAGAAGCCGATTGCGCACGCTTCTTCGTTCATTGCTTTTGTAACAGCGCAATCGACGAGAAACGCTGGCATGGTGTGGCCAGACTGGTTTCTAGACAAAGAATGTGCTCTGAAGGAAAGAAAATTAAATAAATCCACCAAGGATGGATGAATAAACAAATAATAACAAAGCTAGGTACATTCAACTATAGATGGTGGGACTGGCCAGCGAGTATATACATGTTTTAAATATAGAGTTCCCTATAACAGCCACGCCGTTTTATGCTACCCGTTGGTCTGGCTTGAACTTTGGTGCACTGCAACATTGTGCGCAATAGTTCTGCCCAGACCATTTTTTTTCGGTCACTGCATCAACGTTTGTGTTTCTGTCGTCACATTGCTTCAACTTTTTACTTTTCTCTTGTGCGAAAACTACATCCTCTTCCCTAACTACTGCATTTACATTTTCAATAATTTCTTTCCTGCGCAAAAAAAAAGGAGTACGTGCGAAGTACATACGAGTGACGATGATTTATTGGCATCCCCTTTGAGACGGGGCGGTGACAAATGGTCACCTAGCCTGCTTGATTTAATTAGGTATACATGGTGTATGGTATACGCTATACATGTTTTTTTATTCTATGATTTTTGCATTCATTTCTTTAATTTTTTTATTTCTCCAAACTTCTCTATCTGCCTTGTACCGCTACCTACCGATGCATGTAGCAGATCCGCTCGTACCAATCTATTCCCTGCTTTTTTTTCTTCAGTACTCTAAACGTCTCCTGCTTATTTCAACTGCTGACCGATTGATGCTTCTTTCCACTTTAAATCCAAGTGCTTTTAGAAGGTGGACATTACGTACCTGTCCCACTGGGTGAATCACTTCCTCATTCCATAAGGATGTGCTGAGTGGTCTCTGGATTGTTGCTGTAGCATAAACGTGCCTCATCTTGTTGCGCATATTTCATCCGGTGTGTTTTTGTCATTAGGCAACCAGCTCGAGCCTCAAATAGCAAACCACTGCCCTTTGTGTTATCGTACATATTTTCCCTTCTAATTTCTTTCTTCGCGTTCTTGTAACTCTCCGTGTTCTTGTTTGTTTCCATTCTTGGCATCCTATTCAGTCTCTTTGTTTCTCTCACTTTCTTTATGACGACTCCTTGTTGTCCTATTTACACTTTAAGTTACTCTGTACTTGGTTGCCAACTTTCTTGACCTCTTCCTCAAGTTCACTTCAGTTCCTCGTCGAAGTGGTGCCATCACAATGCATGTTTAAAGCCTATTCCAAAATTTAGTTCTCATGCTCCGAATATTGCGACTGCGTTTCTAAATTATCGCTCAAGAACATAAAAACCGTTTATTTAAAGCTTACCTCTGTCATTAACTTCTGGAACAAATTATGTCACGCACCAGTTACGAATGATTGGAATTCGGAGGACGCTTAATTTCTGCAAAGTTGGTGGACATGCCTGTAACGCAAGTGTTTAGATATGTTGACGACTACTTAATTGTTATGAAGAAATATACCTGTATGCATTTTCATGACGCGGTCGAAGAAATTTTGAACTTGTTCATCAACTCATCGGGAGGACTTAAGTTCACGTATGAATTGCCAATTAACAACCGTATTCAGTTTCTAGATATTAACCTCTGTTTTTCTATGGACGAGCACGTATGCTGGGGAAATCTTCCCAGATCTAAGAAAAGCTTTTTGCGTTACGACAGCACACACTCTAAATTGACTAAGAGAGGCATAGCAACAACGTGCATTAAGGCAGCACTTAGTAAGTCATGTGAGCATGAGTGCGATCAAAGTTTTTTAAATCAGATATCGCGACTACAGAACGCAGGCTTTCCAAGTTCTGTGATCACTTCAGTATGCGAAGCCATTTTGCAGAAAGAGAAAAGAAGTTCCGATGCTTCCCAAAAAGAAAACAAAGAAAAAAGACAAGCGCACGTGGTGCCATACCGACACAAGTTGTCACACAATCTGAAGAAAGTTTCCAATACATATAATATTAATTTGGTTTTCAGTGCACCGTGTAAGTTGTCCTCGATACGTAATCGCATGAACAAGCGCGAAAGGCACCTGTGCACCACAAATCGTAAAACTCGTTTCACTGAGTGCAGGCGCAACGTCATCTATCAAATACCCGTCAGCTGTGGAAAATCTTATATAGGTCAAACGAGACAGTGCTTCAATGAAAGAGCTCGTCAGCACAGCACTAACCTAAAGAATGGCTATGGGAGTCATTTATCTAGACACTGTAACAAGTGTCAATGCATCCCCATACTTCAAAAGACAAAATTCATAGGGAAAGGAAAGGGTAAGAAGGAAAGGGAAATAATAGAGGCCTTTCATATAAGAAAGAAAGGAGATGTTTTTGCGACTGATGCGCGCATGCCTATGCTGAAAAAGGTATAGATGACCGGTGAATTTCAAATAAACTTCCAGTTGGCAGTCAGCGCTTGTCTGTGGGATTTGTTTCCTTGTGTCCTCCTCTTTTTCGGGCTGTTTCACCTCAGTTCTACGCTCCTATACCGCGCGACGCGTCTTTCGTGCCTGGTGCCCTCGGCGCTGAGTGCACGCTTTGGAGCCATTTTGCTGGAGCGTGTTTACGTGCTCCTTCTGCATACGTGACCAGCACGCTGCTGGGACGCCAGTTCCCAGCGCCGTCTTCAGGCTATTGGGGATAGTAATGTTTACACTATAACAGCCAAGCACGCGACCTCCACAGCCCAGCACCTGCATTTTTGTCTCATCTATGAAAGCAAGTACAGCACGTGCCGCACACACAAGCTGTGAAGAAACGCTACTGCGGCGGCGCCGGCCGAGATTCGCGGATGCGAGTGTCATGTGGGGGTGCTGCATGAAACCCGGCGGCGCACCCGAGCATGGAAGGATGGATGGATGAATGCTATGAGCGTCCGCTTTGGAACAAGGTGGTGAGTTGCGCCACCAACATCTTGTTATTATATTGCCTGTTGTGCTACCTATGCTAAGAAAGAAAAAAATAAAAGAAAAAAAACCCATGATTATTTCCCATAACCAAATTTTCTTAACCCCTATTGTGACCTTTGTTTTTGTACGCCTCCGTTGTTGTTCGTTTCTCTATTTTTCTTCCACCAATCTTCCAATCGCCTCTTACTAATCCCTACTGCATAAATGTTTACTTTCCCCCCGCCCTCGGGGGAACCGATGGCTTCAAGGAGGCCAGAGGTGCCTAAATCTACTGCTGGGCAGATATCTTCACATTTTAATAAAACATGCTGCATCGTTTCCTTAGCTTTGTCGGAGCAAGCACATACTTCTTCTTCCTTGTCATATATCGCTTTATAAGTGCATGTTCTAAGGCATCCTGATCTCGCTTCGAAAAGTAGAGAGTTTCCTTTTGAGTTATCATAAATTGTTTCTAAATCATAAATAGTTTCCTCTTAAGTAGTTACCCATAGCAGGTTTCTATACCACTGCTGCCACCCATGAGATTATCTCAGCTCCTCTGCTCACCATACAGGTCGCATACTTGGTGGTACACCGCTAACAAAAATAAACCCACCTGGTAGTTTTACCAGGCGATATGCCCTAAAACCTCCTCATCCTCGAATATTTACTCCGATGTATGGGAGCAATACAGAGCCATTCCCTCGTTTCACTCCGTTGGCTAGCTGCGGGAGGATTAAGGCGACATGACGCGATTTTACTCCGCTTCAAAATCTTGTTCTCCTGTGAAAACTCCGACAGCGAGTTTTAAAAAAACTCCCCTCGGCCGAAACAGGTTGGTCACGTGGCGCTTCCCATGAGGCTGTGTGCCGCGCCAGCGATCGGCCGCGTTCGGCGGAGTCGGCAGTGCTTATGGCTGACGGTTTGTTTACATCTGTGAAGTGGCGTTCTGTGACAGCTTTTCGTCAATTTGTTTCCCGTATATTTCCTTACAGAAAGTGTTATAGGCGTGCCTGAAACTCACTGTATCTCAGCTTCAAGTACGTTCGCTGTGATCGCTTTAATGACAACGATGAGTGCAATAGCAACGTTTTCAAGTGCGGAAAAAGGCTACGTATACCTCGAAGCTGCTCATTGACCCGTGATGTCGGCACAGGTTTCTGACTGTGTTTTCGTGCTGCGTGACTGTGACTTGTGTTCTTCAGTACGTGAAACGCGACTTTTATGTCCTCGTGAGCACATGCTGAAAAAGTCCGGTGTAATGTTTGAAACGCGTAGCGATGGCAACAGCAGCCACTGTTCGAGCGACGTCCGTGCTAGTCGCACATTAATAGCATATTCCAAGTTCGTTGCCGTGCTGTGTTTCCAGCGAGAAAGACGGGAGTGCAAGCAACTGTTTTTGTGTATCTGTGTACGGATATCCTCGCTCAAGAAAAACGGAAGGACATAAGTATGCGCACTGTAAATGAAGCTTCTTGCTGAGCGATGTGAATCGAAATGTTATCGCGCATTTCGGATTTGGTCACGTCGTTGCTTCCGATATTGCATTAACATTATCTGTTCCAGTCACTTATTTCGAAGCGTACCTGCTGGCCCTGAGTGTGAGGATTCGCTCGACAGATCACCGATGTAGCTCCTTTTCACAACCGAGAGAGGTTGCTTGGACGTTCAGCAAATAGTGCGGTCTTGAACATGTACGACTACGCACTTTTCGGTGTCACGCCTGCTGCCGCGGGTCATACTCACACGTAATAAATTCTTGATACAATACCAATATTTCGCACAAAGTTAATTTTGTCATGAAGCACTCGCACGTACATTTTTCCATTTTTCTTGCTTACTGCAAATCGCTTCGGCACTCACAGAATGGCATGCGTAATTTTGAAAAATTACGCAATTAACTTTTTTTCGTACTAATCTGAATTAACAATTTTGTGTTGACTAAAGTCTTCAGTTACTTTCAGAGAGGCAGGTCACGTGAGTCGTAATTCTGAAAACCACAGCTCTTCGCTACGCGGTTTCGAGGCACACAGTATCGTGGCTATATATACTGGCAGCGTTTCTTCTTGTGTTTCGTGTGTACGTTGGATGTCTTTCAAAGTTCTGCATTGGGCGCTTCTCAAATGTTTATGTATGTCATGATTTATGTGCTTTCATTGACTTGTTTCGTTGAATTTAACGTGGTCTTCTGTGTGCATTTCGAAATTCGAGCAGTAGCCTCTGCATATAAAAATCTTCACACAAACTAAGGTGATATCTCCTTTTATACTCCCATTGAGCCTCGAAAAAATTCTGTCGAGTGCAAAGTAAAAAATAAAAAGAACAGGAAAATACTCCCATGGCTCCACGCAAAAAACTACGCTCGCCCGGAGTAAAAGTTCTACTCCGATCATACGGAGCATAATAAACTCCCAACCGGGGGGTCGCTAGAGGAACAGCATTATACTCCCACCCGGGCGTCATTTCCGTTTACAGTGTAAGCTTCCTAATTCTTTTTCTCCACTGTGGATCATTGTTCTTCCGGTACAAATACCTGAATACTCTCCCAGCCCATTTGCTTTCTTCCATATTCCTCAGTCATTCTTCATAATGAATTTTACAGTGACTTTCCCTCACTTCAAAACTTGTACAGCCCATATCACCCTGTACAGCTTCATATGTCGTTTTCCCGTAAGCACCCAATGCGAGGCGTCTCACTGACCTTTGGTTGCCGTCTAGTCCTGATTGTACCATGATTTCAAGCAAACAACCGCATTTCCAAATGGTGCTGGAACAATTACACCTTTCCACATACCTCGGAGCACCTCGTACTTATTGTATCCCCATAGCGCTCTGCTTCATTATGGCCGCCTTTTTCTTCCTCATTACTGTTATTGTTTTTCCTATGTTTCCATATATCTATTGCCTTCGTTTATCCGTATACCAAGGCATTTATATTCTTTTACCCGAGGTATTTCCTGGCTCTGTCTTGCCACTGTCTGTTCACTGTTTTTATTGAACATCGTAACAGCACTCAATTTAACGCTATATTTCAGATCTAAATTATCGCCTTCCTGTCCACAGATGTTAGCTAGACGTTGCATACCACTTTGCTTGTTGAATAGCAACGTAATGTTGTCCACATAAAACAAACCTGGAAGCTGCTGCTCTACTACTGTACCCGCCCGTTTGTATGAGAGAATAAACCCGATATTACTTACCTCCATCGCCCTCTCCATCCTCACCATGTACATCATAAACAGCAGCGAGGATAGAGGGCACCACTGCCTCAGTCTCTTGTTGATATCAACTTTCCCTTCGCTCCTAATCTCTTCCCATTCAACGCAAACAGTATTTTCTAGGTAAATCTCTCTCAAAAGCTGTATACAATCGTGACCTAAGCCTTCACCTTCCAGAATATCCCACAAAATGTTGCAGTCTGCGTTGTCATACGCTCCTATAATGTCTAAAAAGGACACATATAATGGTCTGCTTTGTACTCTTGATATTTCAATACACTGAGTAAGAACAAATAAGTTATCATCCAAATGCCTGCCTATTCTGAAGCCATTCTGAAGTTCTCCCAAAATGCCATTATTCTCTGGCCGTGCTTGCAGCTTTAATTTGATTGCCTGCGTTGCTAACCTGTATATTACCGATGTAATGGTCAATGGTCTATACGAGTGAATTATATCTTTCTCCCCCTTACCTTTATAAGTTACATTCAATGTACTTTGTCGCGAACTGTCTGGTATTCGTCTACCTTTTAAAGTTTTCGTACTGTTTTAAACAGAGCTTCCTTACTTTTTGGACGTAGTTCATTAATCAGCCTAACGGGAACCTCGTCTAGCCCTGTGGCTGTGCGCTGAGGAATTTTCTCTTCGGCTTTCTTTCAGTTGAAATTTGTCACCACCAGCTCCTTTTCCACCTGGTTCTCTTTCATGTTCTTTTTTTTTCTCAAATACAACCTCATCATTACCTTGGAAAGATTCGGCTGTTATTTTTAGGATGTAATTTATTGCCGCGTCTTCCAGTTTGTTTCCACCTTCGTCTAGGATGTGCTGTTGTATTGTGCCAGACTTCATGCCTAATAAGTTTACGTGGTTCCAAAATATTCTAGGTGCAGCCTTCTTTCTCTCACGTATTTTTGACAACCAACGTTCACTTTCACCATTTACGTTTGCTTGAACCAGCATTTGGATCACTGATTTCTGTCCCGTTATACTTTCCATTTACTGGCTACTTCATCTTGTGGCAACTACACTTTTTTTGCTTGCCTGTGCTCTCGGGATACTTTCTGTCGTTTGGTGATCGCTTCTCGTATCTCCCTGTTCCACCAGCTTTTCGGTTTGGTTTTTCCTTTCCAGCGAGCATGTTGCTTCCCTTTCTGTATTTCTGTCTTTATTACATTTAGAAGCGGACTATATTCCCACTCTTTGCTTGGCCATTTGCAAGTTCTTCCTGAACTCTTGTGGCTATATTTGTTATTTGTTCAGCGTTCGAATTTCGACTGGCATTTTGCGCTCCTTGCTCTCTTTCTCAACTACAGATCCCATTTTCAATATGATTCGTTTATGGTCACTTTCTACGTTGCTATACCCTTTCTCGTCAATGGCAATTTCTCTCAACTTATAAATTCCTCCTGTCATCAAACAGTAATCAGTGGTCGATTGCCGGTTTCCCAGTTCCCACGTGGTCTGCCCTTCATACTTATGCCCTGTATTAACGGTAACGAGGTTATGTTGCTCACAAAGATCTAGCATTGACTTCCCGTTGTTGTCGGTATAGCAATATGGATCCTGCATGTGGGCATTCATGTCACCTAATAGGATAGTTTAGGCATCCTTCTAATATGATAGTTTAGGCATCATTCCCAAAACCCTTAATATCAGCAGTTAGGCATTTCACTAGCTCTTGATTCTTCTCTCTGCAATTATTTCCAGTCCACAAACAAGTTACGCCCAGCCAAGTTTTTTTTCCACTCATTGTACAGAATAACCAAAGATGCTCTTGACATTTTGAATTTACTCTTTTCCATTTGGCTACCTGATGGATGAGCATTCCAGGAGGCGAGCACCATCTGGTGGTGTTGCAAGAAACCCAGCGGCGCACGCAAGCAAGACCACAGCAGCAATAGCGCCTGGGAAGTCGAGAGAAGAGGCAAAGAAAGTTTCGCTTTAAAAGAAAGTGAAAGAGAGTGAGCTCTGCAAGTGGCTGCAGTACTCACCGCGTTACTGGAGTATCAATCCGGCGCTGCAGTGAAAGAGGTGAAGACAGCGACATCAAGCGAAACGGCAGTACAGCAGAAGGGAAAAAGTGTCAGGGTTCTCGGGAAGACGTTGTTCGCGTACTGAGGGCAAGTCATACAGAGTATAATGATGCGCTGGCTGTTGCTCTGATGGCTTGACGCTTCGGGTAAGCCCTCAAGTATTTTTTTTTGAGGCATTTGATGAAGCTCAGTGAGTGCGCAGTCTTTGTCACTATTACAGAAGCGTCTTGCAGAAGCACAGACATTTCAATAAGTTACCTTTACTATAGCTCACGGCAGAATAACAGCACACTGCAAGGAAGGAACGTCATTCTTTAATTTTTCGTGCCTCGATCGTACGTGTACTGGGCGCTGTCTATTCTCCAGTGGCAAACTTTTGTGCGAAACAGAAAAAAGAAATTGAAAAGAAAGCACGATAACAAGAACGAATTCATATATTAAAGCTGATTACAGACATCTCTTAAGAAACTTCCCCTTGTAGTGGTTCCAGCGTAGTGCTTCCGGGCGCTCGCAAGTAGCTCAGAATTATGAACAAAACTTACAAGCGCCTGTTTTTTAAGGTCATAGAGGGTGTCGCTTCCGGTGTACTTCTCAGACGCGGCAACACAGCAGCCGTCTGGTCCGATAAGTCGGTGAAGTATACATCTTGGCAGTTTCAGTAGGCAGCGCAAATAGGGAAACGTATTATGCACATCACCGACGCCGTAGTGCCCTCAGCCCGAGCCATGGTTTCCTGGCCGGAAGTAGTCGCGTCTCTCTTGGCATACTCGAGCTTGAGGAACATGAACTGGAAGAGCGTGCAAAGCATCGTACGTGCACAGCATCTGAGCTACACTTAAAGAAGTCATTTAAATTCAAGAACGCCAGCTGCTTCAGCTAGCGTGACGCTTCCGAAACCTTCAGATCTGCCATAAGGACACAAACTGCGAAGTGTAGCGAATTCGTAATGTTCCCTTACGCTTAATCGCGGGAAACCCAGCCTGTTTCCCCGGGAAAGCTGAACGAATGCCCATCCGCTTTCTTTGTGAAAATGAAAGTTGCTTGCCTTGTTCAAACGGAGGCAACAACTTTCACGAAGTGCCGAGGTTTTCAACATTCGCCAACATCAGCGGAGCATGTATTATCATGGGCCTAGTGATTCAAAGTACCATTCAACGATTCAATCCGTTTGGCGGGAGCACTGCCATGCTGAATTTCCCGCTTTCGTCTATGCGAAAATAAGGAGTGGACGATGATGCTTGTTTGTCAGAGGCCTACAGGAAGATGTACGAGGGCGAATTAGAAAGCGTCTACCCCTATTTTTTATTAGCTTTTATTATTATTATTTATTATTATTAGCTATTTTTATTAGCTTAGTTTTATTTTTATTATTTTATTATTTTTATTATATTAGGTACATACAGGCAATTACAAATATAAGTACTATTCTACGTACCTTACACTACTTTTCCAAATAGTTCCCACACCAGTTCAGACATTTGTCCCATCGCAGCACCAAATTTGAGATGCCCCTGTCGTCAGTCAGCGGCGCACGCGGCCTACCCGAAATCTCATTGTCATGCAACTCTCACGGCCTTATGAGAACTCACAACACCACCACCTCACACTTCTCAGAGCGAGACTCATTTCCCCACACGTGGGCTCCATTTCCCGATCAATTTCGGTGGTCGTTCGTCATTTGCTCCATAGAAAACGAATCACACTTTGTTGCTCGTAAGCCGTGGACGTGTGAAACACAACCGCCATCTTCAACAACTGACGGAGTGCCATGCCGCGGAGCTACCGGCAGATAAGGTTGGGCCGGTCTAAAATGTCCATCGCTGGGAATAGATATGTTGTCTTCACATTTACAGCCGTAATTTGGCTTAATAAAATAGGGGCAAAGACTTTCTGATTCGCCCCTTTACATGATATAAAGGTATCGGGCCATGTTAGTGTCCTGAACTCTCGTGAGTACTTGAGATGTAACTGCCGAAAAAGTAGGCACGGAAAAACGTTTTTATTCATTTTGTCCTTGTTTGCGGCAGAGAAAACCAATGAAATTATTTTAATTTCTGTGACAAGTGTCATGCACACACACACACACACACACACACACACACACACACACACACACACACACACACACACACACACACACACACACACACACATATATATATATATATATATACACATATATGGGTATAATATAGATTGAGCCGCGATAGCCAGTTCCCTTGCGCGCGGTCGCAAGGGCGCAGTTCCTCCCGGAGTACAACGCCGCCCATCCTTCCTCCCTCTCATCCCCCCACGGCCTTTGGCGCGACAGAAGACGGCGCGTTTGCTTTCCCCTTTCTTCCTTCGCGCGCGTCAGATTGAGCCGCGATCATCGGCTTCCCTCGTGTACTTTGACTCGCGCATACAGCATACGACACGCGGCGACACTTTTATCGCTTTTGGACTTTATGCGGAACATCACGGCGACGGCGATGACAGGAATGTGCCTGGAGTGTCCATATAATTCCTATAGCAATAATAAGCGCCTTAGAGGAACACCTTCCTATATTTTTTTATGTTTAGGAAATTCCTGTTCGTTTCTGTTAATTTCTCGCTGTGTAGCTATCCCCATCTTGGGTATGTGCCATGTTTTCCTAGGGGCACAACATCAATAACATCGGGTCTCTACCTGTATTGTGTTCGTTTCGGCTGTCTTACTGCTCTGAGTGATCAGCGCAATGGAAGATACGTTCCTCCATGTTCCTTCGCAGACTTGCAGAAGCGGGCATACCCGCCTCCGCAAGTTATGTTGGTAAAGCTTATGAACTAATTCCGTACTTCGTCCACTCCAGTCTTCGGAGGACCCTTTAGGGGACCACGAGGACTACGACGTCATCGTGTTTGAGTCTGATACCACACCAAGGCGTGTGAATCTTCAACATGTCACACATGCTGTACAACATTGTGCTCCAAGACCATGGTAATTGCAGCTATTTGAAACTATGCTCATATATAAGTACTATCTGTATGAATGAGGTAACGTGCCAACAATGTGGCTGACCTCACGAACATAATTACGATTATGCCCCAGAGATATGCAAACTGCTTCAGCGCACACTAAGCAATATCACTGGAATGCCTGAACGTAAAAAATAATCGAGAATACTGCAAAAGTTGGTTCGGGATCCCTATATTCACTCAAAATTTACAATTTCTATTCGCCGCCGTAAGTGCCGCTCGTTGCACAGACGCAAATGGGACTGTAACGTACATACCCCATCAGGATGTATCGACGATAGCATAGCAGATCAGAATTCGCTGCCACGTTTGCATTTACCATTCAGCAAATGCGCACATGCCTCAACTACGCAATCAATGGGAGCTAACTTTTAACCTTCACCTTTCCTGCCTGCTTCGGACGCAGATTTCCCTTCCTTGCCTACTGGATCTGTGGTCGCGCCATCCGCTTATAGTGACATTGCATGCAATAGAGGACGATGCTATTAACACCAGCAATCAGAAGAGCCTGCTAGCGCATTTATAATAAATTCAATGACCGTGTCTGTCAGTTAATCAGTAACACAGTCCTGCACATGCACCAGAGAGCAATATAACCGCATCTTTTCTGGCGTACATGAGTGGTCGACCACCATTCTATAGGCTTTTCTTTGGTTTAGTAGCCTGAAACAAAATATGCGCTACATTCATAGGGTTACGCAGGGCTCATCTAGCCATGCTCCGATGTCCTTCATCTGTCATCACGCTTTCTTGATTTCTGTCATCATCATCATCACCATCATCACCACCAACACCACCACCACAACCGTGCACTCCTTCTCTTCCAGTCTTTTCTCTCCACAGTTAGATGAGCAGATCTGACTATACGTTGGCTCAGGTCGATGTGTCTGTCCTGCTTCAATAAAATATATCTGTACGCACAGTTATCCAGCTCAGAATTCTGCCTGCCACTTACTGCGCATTGTTGTAATGGATGTCATCATCATCATCATGATCATCATCATCATCAGCCTGGTTACGCCCACTGCAGGGCAAAGGCCTCTCCCATATTTCTCCAACAACCCCGGTCATGTACTAATTGTGGCCATGCCGTCCCTGCAAACTTCTTAATCTCATCCGCCCACCTAACTTTCTGCCGTCCCCTGCTACGCTTCCCTTCCCTTGGAATCCAGTCCGTAACCCTTAATGACCATCGGTTATCTTCCCTCCTCATTACATGTCCTGCCCATGCCCATTTCTTTTTCTTGATTTCAACTAAGATGTCATTAACTCGCGTTTGTTCCCTCACCCAATCTGCTCTTTTCTTATCCCTTAACGTTACGCCTATCATTCTTCTTTCCATAGCTCGTTGCGTCGTCCTCAATTTGAGTAGAACCCTTTTCGTAACCCTCCAGGTTTCTGCCCCGTAGGTGAGTACTGGTAAGACACAGCTATCATACACTTTTGGATGACTTTTGGACTATCATACATATAATGGATGTATGCGGGTGCAATTCGACATTAGTCAAATATTTGCCTGCACTAGATGTATTTTTGGATATGTTCAATGAATCCTGGCGGGATGGAAACGTTCCCCAAGAATAGACGACAAGTCGTCTGGCACCACTCCTTAAACCTGGCAAGTCACCCCTAGAGCTCACGTCATACCGGCCCATCGCACTCGCTAGTTGTGTAGGGAAGGTGATGGAACGCATGATTCTTGACAGATTGCAGTGGTATACCTGGAACGCTACAAAGTTTATCCAAACGCTATGGCCGGTTTTCGGCGCCTCCGCTGCTCCATTGATAATGTCATCGATCTGGTCACTTACGTCCGACATCAAAACAGATGTAAACGGTTATCTGTCGCCATGTTTCTGGATGTAAAATGAGCTTATGGCAATGTTACTGATGGCGCTATACTTGATGCTCTTGAATCGGTTGGTCTTGGTGGCTGAGTGTACTGGTGGACCCGCAACTACTTACACACGAGGTCTTTTTATGTGCAGACTGATGATGGTCCGACCTCTCAGCACTACACACACCATGGTGTTCCCCAAGGTGCCGTCTTGAGCGCCACACTATTCAATCTCGTCCTTGTTGGTCTCATGGAACGCATATGAAGTGTTGTCCAGATATCAATGTACGCCGATGACATATGCGTGTGGACATCAGGTGTGCCACGACCTCAGGTGTGCGCGAGGCTTAAAAAAACCATGACCTCAATCTCGGCGCATCTTGGCGAACAAGGTCCCAAGATTTCATCTGAGAAATGTGCGCTGGTCGCGTTTACGCGGAAGCCAATGACGTCCTACTCCCGGTTTATCAATGGGAAAAATAGATGTTACGCCAGTACGCACCGATTCTTAGGGCTGTTCATTGATCGAGCCCTCAGCTGGAGTCCCCATGTGGCCTACCTGAAGAAGAAGAAGGGCCTAACGGCCATTTCACACCTTTTCAAATTTCTTGGAGAGAAAACGTCGGGTACGTTAGTAGACGGGGTGTTACAACTCTACAGGACGCTGTTTTTCGGGTATCTGAGGTACAGCTTACCAGTACTGAGCAATAACTGCAGAAGTAACATCCGCACAATCGAGAGTGCACAGGCGCAGGCACTCAGGGTTTGTCTTGGATTGCCGCGCTGCACATCAACAGCGGAGACAATTATTTTAGCTCAAAATTACCTAGTCACAACTCATATCACATTGGAAGTGCTCAGAGCACACATCAGGCACGTTGCCCGCGCCCCTTTCCACCACCTCGCAGCGCTACCGAAAAACCGGCCCAGTGCTTCTTTTTGCCAAGAGATATCGGCGTACCGTGACTACCTCCCTAGAAATTATACGTCTGCCGAGAGGCTCCTTGCACCTCCTAGGTGTTTGGCTTGCCCACAAGTTCGACGGTCAGTACCCGGAATTCGAGCGAAAGCAGGACTTTCGTCGCGAGCTCTCAAGCAGCTATCTCTACTCATGCTGCACGAGACATACAAGCACCATCTCCAAATTTACACTGATGGCTCGACAACTGTGGCCGAATCTACAGGAGCTGTGATCTTTCCCGAAAAAGGCATGATCATTCAGTTTAAAACATTTCACCAGACAACGTCGACTGCTGCGGAGCTTGCTGCACTTCACAGCGCATTTCGAAGCGCACTTCGCATGATCCATGAAGACCTACCTCGAAGATGGAGCATATTCACCGACTCGAAGGCAGCCCTGCATTGCTTGCTATCCGGTCTACGTCGTGGACCACAAGACCAACATGTGCTAGAAATAACGCAGTTATATCACCAGCTAGCAGAGAAAGAACATGAAATCAATTTTCAGTGGCTCCCAGGCCACTGCGGCATCAAGGGCAACGAAAACGCCTATGAAGCTGCTACGAGGGCTCACGAAGATGTCGTGCAGGAACCCATCAAGAACTGACGCAGCAGCAGAGTTTCGCCTACTATAGCGCGTGATGCCACACGATCCATGTGGAACACGCCAGCTTTCCGACATACTCGACTGCACCGGCTGGACCCATCCCTCCGACTACACATTCCATCTGGACTATGCCGAATCGAGACAGCTGTTCTCTGCCGACTATAGCTTGGAGTGTCTTTCACGAATGCATTTGCTTGCCGCATGGGAATGACTGACAGTGCTACCTGTGATAGTTGCTGCAGCGAGGAAACAATCGAACATATCCTCTCTCGTTGTCCTCGCTACAGCTCCCAGAGACAGTCGCTCGTGACGGCGTTGGCACGCCTCGATGAGCGGCCGTTTTCTGAGCAGACAATTCTGGAGTAACAGAGAAATGCAGGCTATTTGGTGGTCGATATTTGAATGCATAATGTAACCGCCCAAACGACAACGGACGAAGAAGGAAACACACTGGAAAAGCGTGGATCCAGTGTGTTTCCTTTTTCGTCCGCTGCCGTTTGCGCGGTTACATTATGCATTCAAAAACCTTGGAGTGCCGGCGGATGCGGTCTTCACACCAAAAGGAGCTGAAGGCGCTACTGAGGGTTCTCCGGTCAAGCGACGTGCTTGAACGACTGTGACTCTCCTGCGTTGCTTTGTGTGTGTGTGTTCATATTTTTTTCTTTCCCCTCTCCCACTCTTTTCATGTGTGTGGATTTTTTAAAGATCTTTCTATCTCCCTTTACCCCTTCCCTAGTGCAGAGTAGCAAACTGGATATCAATTTTCCGGTTAACCTCCTCGCTTTTCTCATCTCTTTTATCTCTCTCTCTCCGGATTCTCAAAAGCTACGACGACGAAAAGTAAAGAGAAGCAGCTCGAGTACGCATAGATAAAGAAAAAGAATTGAACAAGAAGTGAAAAAAGAAAGAATGTAAGAAATGAAGTAAGAAAGCGTTTGTAGGCATTGAAAGCATAGGTCCAGTAAATGCAGTCTCTATGACCATTGAGTTATTCACAAAATTTTCTGGAGGGAACTGTAACGCTACGATCGTTAATTTACCACCGGAATGATGGTTAGTACATGGATTTGTCTATTGTTCGTTCTTGTAGCTTCGGACCTTCTTTTGACATTGTTTATATTACGCTTTATGTTTCCAAATTTCTGATCAATCACATTTTTCCAGGCGAATGACGTACGGCAATAACTTTCTGCGCACATGCACAGTCGCTGCAATCGTTCGTATTTGAATGTAACACAATAGTTTGTTGAATATTATAAATTTTCAGATCAACAACACCGTTTGAAGCCAGAAGATTAAGGTTTTTGTCAAACCCATGTACCATACCCATCTTCTACATACTGGCTGAAACTCCCTACTTGCAGTTCTCGTAAACGCTATGACGCTAAAGTGCCGTATAGTAATTTTTGTTGCAAACTCTGTGCTTACGACGATGTACACTGTACTTAAGTTGCTTACGCACTGTCTTGCCAATGACGGGTCAGAACGGTCATTACTGTCGTTTTCGATAATCGCGCGCGATCAATAGCGCGGTGTCCACCACCGCTTCTGCGCATTATTGCAGGATGTGAGTGAAAAATTAGAAAATAGCGAGAAGACCGCTTGATGACACTTCGTGCACCTCGCGGTTTTATTTTGTCATATGGTCCTAATAATGAAGGCTGAAGGCCCTCAGAGCTCCTCATTTGGTAAATAGATACAATACCGTGCGGCAGGTGACTTGAATTTCATAAGATTTATCACCCATGTTTCACTTTCCTGGAGAAGCAACAAGCGTGAAGAATGACGCACATTTCTTGCATAAAATTACTTCGTACGCTATACATACGAGTTCACCAGGAACATTCGGCTCAGAGTTATAGACAGGCGATTGACAGGCCAATCGGGTGTTTTAGCGTCCCGTTGTGACAGCATCTATTTGCTTACTGCTAGGCTTACGATGTAGGAGAGGTTCTCGACGGAGTACCCGGATGCACGTTTTACACACGCGGGAACGCCTACTATTGCACACTGGGACTCTTTCATTCATATGCACTGCATTACAGAAATTTGCACGAAAACCACAGGCGGATGTAATTGCAGCAGCAGAAGTCGTGATCTGGCAAGGATTCGATTTTCCCGCTCCCTTCTTAAGAATGCAAGTGGCGGAAGCAGCGACATTCACATAATTGACGTCACTGCCACATAGTAGCCACAGTAGCATGACGTGATATATCTTAGCGCTTAACCTTCAGAGCAAAGAATGGCAAAGTGCTCCCAAAATGGAACCGTGTAATGGATGACTGGTTTCATTTGTCGATGAATTCATGGGCAAGGTACATGTACGACCCCGAATTGCTAAATGTGCGTCATGTTCCGTTTGCCATTTGTTCACCAGTAGGCGTACAGTTTGACAAGTGTCAAGGATAAGGAGTATACGAACCAACAGAGTACTCTTATTGGTTTACACCAGTGGTGTGGGTAAGCAAGAGGGACGGCAGTTTGCGAGCCTGAGGTGATTATCGGAGCACCATGAGCGAATCAACAAAAATGACCTTATATCCCCTACTCACAACACCTGAAGCGTTGAGTACCCTTCAAGGAAAAACTATATTCAAGCAGCCTGGATTTGTCACAAGCCTACCAGCAACTTCATGTGACTCCTGCTACTTCTGAGGTTCTGGCAGTCAAGACGACGAAGGGCCTCTGCATGATTAAGATTCTTCTATTGCGTGTGTCCGCAGCTCCACCAATCTTCCGACGATACCTGGAGACATTACTGAGTGGAGTGCTCGGAGTTTGTGTCTATCTGGACGGTATAATCATAAGCGGAGCCACAAAAATGGAGCACAGAGACAGCCCTACTCGAAGCTGTCTTACATGGTCTAGAGCAGGCCAATTTGCGACTTAGCACGTCGATGCTCCAGTTTGGAGTGCTCAAAGCGCAATTTCTTGGTAAAAAGCGCAATTTCTTGGTAACAATATTCATGCGAAGGAATCCATACCACAGCTGACAAGATTCAAGTCATCGTAGAAGCTCCAGCTCCATCGAGCAAAGAAGCACTTTTGTCGTATTTAGGAATGTTGGCATTCAATGATTGTTTCTTGAAAGAAAACACAACAACGGTATCCGGATTATAAAATTGCTTCAGAAGGACGTGGCAGGGTCATTGGAAAGAAAAACACCAAAGGGCTTTCGAAAATCTCAAGCAGCTCCTCTTGCAACACACCGTGCTCGCGCACTACGATGAGTCCAAGCCGCTCTTGATCTCTTCTGACTCTGCACCCTATATGGTGTGGGAGCCGTTTAGGTCCGGCAGGATAGCCTTTGCACATTCGCATCACAAACATTGGCTGCGACTGCACGTAATTACGCACAGCTTGACTGTGAAGAACTTGCACTGGTGTTCGCCACAAGCCATTTCCACAAATACATTGAAGGGCAGAAAGTAATGTTTCCGTTTGACCATCAGCCGTTGCTGGAAATCATCGGCTTTCAGGAACCAGTGCCTTAAATGCTCTCTCCGGCGGCGGTGGCCAAATTTCGATGCGGGTGAAAGGCAAAAACGCCCGTGTACCATGCATTGGGCGCACTGCAAAGAACTTCAGGTGGTCAAAATTATTTCGGAGTCCCTCACTACGGTGTGCCTCATAATAAAGTTGTGGTTTTGGCATGTGCAACCCCATAACTTAATTTTAGTTGATTGCTTTCTCCGCACATGACCCGGTCTGCCTCCTGCTCCCAGCGTATTATTATGAATTGAAGTATCGCTTCGACGTAGCTGGAAGAAATTCAGCGCCCCGGATTCAACTTTGCATCGTAAGGATTGCGGCATATATAAAGATGAAGCATCCATTGCCACTCATAGCGTTCGCTTGTCGAATGTACCATTATGCGTGTTCTTTGGGCTGAAGCTAGCTGAAAGCAAAGCTCTGTGACATTCAAATCAATCCATTGCTCTACGCAGTTGTGTTCCGCAAGTGGCAGTTTCAAGGTTTCCTTTCGCCCTTGCAAAATCAATGAGTAATGTTTACTATATGAGCTGTCCTGATGCGCCGAAGAGGCCTCTTTCTTTCGTTGACCAGTTGTATTAGTATAGAAGGCACTCCAGTAATGCCGCTCGCCAGTTTATAAATAAGCGCAACAACAATAATGTACTATAAGGAGAATTACATTTCAATAGAGCCTTCGAGGAGCGATGCAGGTAATGTACCCAAGTATTCACGCCTAACAACAGCGAATAGGGCCCTATTTCATGAAACATGGTTAACAAGGAAGATTATTGTGCGTCATGAATGCAGACGGCGATTTGTTTTGCATACGGGCAATGGCGTCGAATAAATTATGAAGATCTGATACACGCTAGTCGAAGCAAAAATACGAGGAACAGGAAGGTTCAACGTCCTCTAATACCAGTGATTACAAAGCTCGAAGTGATGGGTGGGGCATTAGAAATGTGACAAAGACAGGCGGCCGGTTATAAGGCTTGCATCCGTACATACAGTCGCGGACAGATTTTAATGTAGCACGGCTAAGGCGACGGGAGCGGCTGTGGGGCCTCACCACGGCGCTGCTATTGCGCTTCGCGCGCTCACAATGATAGTATACCCTGAGGCCATCAAACAGCCACAGCGTGAAGGAACCAGAACCCGATATTTCTTTTTCTTATTTTTGTCGGCGATTTGCAGTCGCGAACACCATAAAATGAACCATGGCTTCGGTTAAAAAACGCGGACCAGTGCCAACTGGTGAAAAAGGCGCCAGGTATCGAGACGTGTTCTCGCATGCGCGTCCCATTTAGCTCGCAGCCTCTCCAAACCTTTAGCATCGGCTTAGCGCTGTGTAATAGTAGGGAGCAGCGCGAGATGATGCAGCTGTAGCCGCAACGTTACGCAACGTCTGATGCACTGCGGGAGTGAGTTTTCGCGAGCGCGATTGTTCTCCGCGTCCAGCTCGCGCTGCAGCTCCCGGCTGCCACCTTAGTGCCGCAGGCCCTACACATTTTCTTTTTTCTATCGCGTGACCACGATACCGCGTAGGCAAAGGATCACTGCGGCGTCTCGTCTCCCAGACTAGGAATTATCCGTGCGCGACAGGTCGCTGGAACGACGGCGCGCGCCTACCCTTCATATTTGCCCATGCTATCCGAACTGCTGGGTTTATTCACAATAGATTAAGTGGATTCGGTAGGGTTTCTCCTACAACAACTGCTATCGTCGAATCTTGGATGAACATATTTTATTATGGGCCAAAAACAGAGGTAATTACATTCCACATGGTCCGCCCCTTCAGTGCAACTGCAGCCTGGAACATACTGGAGTAAAAAAAAAAAATTATGCAGATCCCACGTACTGTGGGAATCGATGTAAGCGAAGCTTTCCGTGCTGCACGCTTTGATTGACGATAATGAGCGGTGGTATTAACGGCTAAAGCTTAGTTTCTTCAACGTTTAGGCTAACACGATGGTGGTGAGTTGATGGTAAACGTTACTTTGCGTGCACCACAGCTGTTTGTCTGCGTAGTACACAGGCCACACAGGGAGAGAGGTGTTTGCTTGATGCGTTGTTGTGCGCCATCTTTCATAACTTTTGAGAAGGTTGCGCGTTGTCATCTCCTCACATGGCACATCGCATTGTGGTAGAAGTACTAAACTTGAATTGAATTATGGGCTGTAAGTTCCAAAACCACACTCTGAATATGAGGCCAGCTGGAGTGGCGGACTCCGGATTAATTTTGACGCCGTGATGTTCTTTAACGTGTCCCAAAATCTAAGTGCACGTGCGTTTTCTATTTCGCCCCCGTCGAAATGTAGCTGCCGCGAATGGGATCAAATCCACGAGCTCTAGCAATGCATAGCCGCAAAGCTAACGCGGCGGCCACGGAAGTGTTGATTTGACAGTCGACCGCTTCCTTAGTGTCTTCTGGACCCTGCGGTGTGCTTTAATTATAGCGGCTCTGCTTCTGCACGGCCTGCGTAAGTTGCCCGCTTGACATATTTGCATGGTGTTTATTTTTCAGAAATAGGAGCAACGTACTGCACCGTACTTTGAACTTAAGCTTATCCTGTTTCCTCGCAACCGCTGTTGTATAGAAGTGGGATTTCCTTACCTCTCCCGTCACCTCCCCCTCTCTGGACTGCCTCTTCTCCCTCTCCTTCTCCTCTCTACAATTCTGTCTGCGTCCCTTCTGGCCTCGCACATGGATGGATGGATGGATGTAATGAGCATCCCCTTTGGAACGGGGTGGTGGGTTGCGCCACCAAGCTCTTGCTATTATACTGCCTAATGTCCTACCTAGGCTAAGCAATGAAAAAAGAAAAAAAAACACTATGAACTACCGCGTCCAAATTTTTTAATCCCCTATTGCGATCTGTGCTTTTGTAAGTCTCCGTCTTTTGTCGTTTCCCTACTTTTCTTTCACCAATCCTTCAATTACGTCTTCACATTATAATAAAACATGCTCCGTCGTTTCCCTAGCTTTACCGCAGCAAGCACATGCTTCTTCTTCCTTCTTATATCTCGCTTTATGGGTGCGTGTTCTAAGGCATCCCGATCTCGCTTCGAAAAGTAATGAGCTTCCCTTTGAGTTATCATAAATGGTTTCTTTCCTGATTTCGTTTTTTACACTTAAGTAGTTACTCATGGCAGGTTTCTTTTTCATTGCCGCCACCCATGAGATTATTTCAGCCTCTCTGACTTTCCGTTTGACCTTCTTTGTTGCTGTCTTGCCCACCATACAGGCCGCATACTTGCTGGTAAGCTTCCTAGTTCTTTTCCTCCACTGTGAATCAATGTGTTTCCTGTATAGATACCTGAACACCCTCCCAGCCCATTTACTTTCTTCCATATTCCTCAGCCGTTCTTCATACTCAATTTCACTGCGAGCTTCCCTCACTTCAAAACTAGTCCAGCCCATATCACCCTGCACAGCTTCATTTGTAGTCTTCCCGTGAGCGCCCACTGCGAGGCTACCCACTGACCTTTGGTTCCCGTCGAGTCCTGATTGTACCCCTGATTGAAAGCAAACAACCGCATTTCCAAAAGTAAATCCTGGAATCATTACACCTTTCCACATATCTCGGAGGACCTCGTACCTATTGTATCCCCATAGCGCTCTGTGCTTCATTATGGCTGCATTTCTCTTCCCCTTGACTGTTATGGTTTTTTCCTATGTTTCCATATATCCATTGCCTTCGTTTATCCATATACCAAGGTATTTATATTTAGTTACCCGAGGTATTTCTTGGGCCTGTATCGCCACTGACTGTTCACTGTTTTCATTGAATACCATAACAACTGATTTTCTAACACTAAATTTCAAACCTAAATTGTTGCCTTCCTGTCCACAGACATTAGCCAGACGCTGCAAATCACTTTGCTTATTAGCTAGCAACACAATGTCGTCCGCATAAAATAAACCTGGGAGTTGCTGCTGTACTACTGTACCCGCCTGTGTGTATGAGAGATTTAACCCGATATTACTTCCTTCTAGCGCCCTCTCCATCCTCACCATGTACATCATAAACAACAGCGGGGATAAAGGGCACCCCTGCCTCAGTTCCTTGTTGATATGAACTTTCTCCTTGCTCCTGATCCCTTCCCATTCAACGCAAACGATATTTTCTAGGTAAGTCTCTCTCAAAAGCTGTATACAATCGTTACCTAAGCCTTCCCCTTCCAGAATATTCCACAAGATGTTTCGGTGTACGTTGCCATGGGCTCCTGTAATGTCTAAAAAGGCCACATACAACGGTCTGCTTTCTGCTTTTGATATTTCAATACACTGAGTAAGAACACACACGTTATCATCCAAACGCCTACCTATTCTGAAGCCATTCTGAAGCTCTCCCAAAATGCCATTATTCTCTGCCCATGCTTGAAGCTTTAATTTGATTGCCTGCATTGCTAGCCTGTATATTACCGATGTAATGGTCAACGGTCTATACGAGTGAATTCTGTCTTTCTCCCTCTTACCTTTATAAATTAGATTCATTTCTGCGAGGTAGTTTTTAGCGACTCACAATCCGCAGTTGGCAACTACGCGCGGGAGCGCATTTCCTCCGAAGCTCTCCAGATTCTAGGGAAAGCTGGTCGACAGCACTTAGATAACACCGCCATCATATGGTTTCCAGCGCACGTCGCCACCCCCACCGATGAGGGCCTGATTAACTTGAACGAGGTAGCGCACCGCTCTGCGTGAGAACTGACCCGCCGCGCAGAATCGGAGACCGCCTCTTCGAGTTCGGAACTGCTGGCTCAAAACACGCGAGAACGCCTGGTCAGGTACAATGACATCACCAAGCACTACCAGCTAGGCAGGCGGTTGCTGCCCCCACCTCACCCCATGCTGAAATGTCGCCAGGCAGTCACCTGGCGACAATTGCAAACACAAACATTCCCCAGTCCGGTGCGATTGCAGCACATTTTCCCCGCGCAATACCCGACTGCTCTTTGCAAATTATGTCAGGACACTAGAGCGACGCTGTCACACATGTTGTGGGAGTGTCGGGTTACATCAGCTACAATGGCAGTAGCTCCGGAGGCTCTTGCGTCGAAGTGGGCCACCGCTCTGCGCAGCTCCAACCTCAAGACACAAGAGTGGGCTGTCCAGCAAGGCCGAGAGGCGGCGACGAGGCAAGGCCTCAAAGTCCCCTCATGGGAGACCTGAGCCCGGGTCGTCAAATTTGCCGGATTCAAAATAAAGTTGTTTCCATCCATCCATCCATCTACTTTGTCGCCAACTGCCTGGTATTCGTCTATCTTTTAAAGATTTTTCCACTGCTTTCACCAGAGCTTCCTTATTTTTCGGTCCTAGTTCATTTATCAGCCTAACGAGAACCTCGTCTAGTCCCGTGGCTGTGCGCTTAGGAATTTTCTCTTCCGCTTTCTTCCAGTTTAAAGTTGTCAGCACCAGCTCCTTTTCCACTTGGGCCTCTTTCATGCTCTTTTTTTCTTCAAAAACAACCTCGTCATTGCCTTGGAAAGATTCGGCTGTTATAATAATAATAATAATAATAATAATAATAATAATAATAATAATAATAATAATAATAATAATAATAATAATAATAATAATAATAATAATAACTATAATAATGTTTATTTCCCATCAAGCAAGATGGAGGAGGCTGCAGGTAAAACCTGCACGAACAAACGGCAGCTTGACAGGAGCCCGCAGCCCCCTCTACGAGGCGGCAGTAAAAAGGGTTACAGGGAAGAGCATCTAAAACATACATAGGCACCGAAATGGACACTGGGAATGAACACATAAATCATCCAATGAGAAAGATGAGATACCTTATACTACATAGTGTTGTCGTATTGCAGCATTAGTTGTTTTTAAAATATCAGTGGTAGTTTTGTTGTAATTATTCAGGAGAGTGGGCAGGGTGAAGGACAGTTTTTCTGTAGAGTAGTTAGCCCGAGGGGTTATAACATTCCATTTTTCTTTGTGCCGGGTAATGTGTATGGAAATGTTCTCTTTTAGTGATGATAAGTGGCGTAGAAACGTTCTATTTTCAAATACTTCGCCTTTGAAGGCTAGAGTTAGCTTATAGTCATAGAGATTTTTTACTGGTATAATTTTTGTTTTTTGAAAAACACTGTGTGTATGGCTGTTATATGGTAAGTCATAAAGCAGTCTGACCATTTTTTCTGGAGGAAAAAAAGTTTCTGTAAGTTAGTTTGAGTAGTTGTGCCCCAAACCAATAAACAGTAATTTAGATTAGAGTCAAAAAGCGAATTATAGAGAAGAAGTTTGACCTTGAATGGCAGGCATGTTCTTAGGCGAGATAAGACGCCAACTACACGAGTTAACTTTGTCAAAACAGTTAAAAAAATTAAATTATGGGGTTTTACGTGCCACAACCACTTCCTGATTATGAGGCACGCCGTAGTGGAGGACTCCGGAAATTTCGACCACCTGGGGATCTTTAACGTGCACCTAAATCTAAGTACACGGGTGTTTTCGCATTTCGCCCCCATCGAAATGCGGCCGCCGTAGCCGGGATTCGATCCCGCGACCTCGTGCTCAGCAGCCTAACACCATAGCCACTGAGCAACCACGGCGGGTGTTGTCAAAACAGTGTCAATGTGGTTATCCCAAAGCATATTATCGGAAAAAGTTACGCCAAGGATTTTAATCTGATCAGTTATTTGTAGTGGTTCGCCCCCATATGTAAAGTTTGCTGGAGCGTTGAACTGCTCCGATTTCGGCCTAAATATAACAGCTTTTGTTTTATTAACATTGATTTTCAGCTGGTTTGCTGCTGACGATTTTTTTCAGGTGTATAAGGAGGGAGTTTGCTGCACTTGCCAGTTGATAACAATCGGGAGCTGTTATAAAAATACTGGCGTCATCCGCATATAAAATATATTTTGATTTTGTACAGATATTTGTGAGGCCGTTGATGTAAATATTAAAAAGCAGTGGACCCAAAATGCTCCCTTGGGGAGCACCTCTAATAATAGATTTTAAGTCAGAGTGATATGATTCAATTTTTACAAACTGTTGCCGGTGACTAAGGTATGACTGAATTAGTTGCAGGAAATGTCCGCGGATTCCACATATTTGAAGTTTTTTAAGTAGTGTGCAGTGATTAATACAGTCAAAGGCTTTAGAGAAATCCACATAAATACCCAGTACTAACATTTCTTTTTCAAAATGTGATAAAATAAATTATTTCTGTTCAAGTAATGCACCCGCCGTGGTTGCTCAGTGGCTATGGTGTTAGGCTGCTGAGCGCGAGGTCGCGGGATCGAATCGCGGCCACGGCGGCCGCATTTCGATGGGGGCGAAATGCGAAAATACCCGTGTACTTAGATTTAGGTGCACGTTAAAGAACCCCAGGTGGTCAAAATTTCCGGAGTCCCCCACTACGGCGTGCCTCATTATCAGAAAGTGGTTTTGGCACGTAAAACCCCATATAATATTATTCTGTTCAAGTAACGCCTATTGAGTAGATTTGTTTTTGCTGAATCCAAACTGTGCAGGTGAGATTACATTGTGTTTATCAAGGAAACTGGACATTCGAATATGGATAACTTTCTCCAATCCTTTAGAAGATATGGGTAGTACAGAAATTGGTCGATAATTACCCATGTCATTCGCATCACCCTTTTTGAGCAGTACAGTCACTTTTGCAATTTGAGTTATTTTCGGAAATAAGGCGCTCGACAAGGAGATGTTAAAAATGTAAGTTATATAGGGACACAGAATGACAAGAACATATTTAATTGGACGAATTTGCATAAGTTCTGCGTCACAGCTTGGACTATTTTTAAGAGAGGAACAAACTGACACCACGTCGGATCCGGTTACTGGACTGAGAAAAGCGCAACGTTGGTTGTGAGCAAGCATGAAGTCGATGAACTCATTGAGTACTCCACAATCAGAATACTGAAGGAAGTGATCATTAAAAGAATTGGGAAGTGCGTTGCCGCTTACTTCTCTGCCATCCAATGACAATTTCCAGATACCTAGTGTCGATTTTCTAGGCCTTATAAAGGTATTTAGTTTTTTCCACAGCTGATCACTTTTGTATAGACAACTCTCGAATTCAGAGTAACGAGATAAAAGGTAACGAGATCTGCTCATTCTAATCTCCTTGTTTAGCTTATTTCGGTGTGTTTTACATTTCTTGAGAAGATTCGGATCTTTTGTTTTAACAAAACTATGGTAAAGCGAGATCTTGTAGTTAATTTTGCTGCGCAGTGCGGGTGTAATCCAGGGCTTACGAATATTTCTACCCTGGGTAAACGTTTTTAGCGAGAAATGTTTCGTATAAATCTCCGTTATTTTATTAATAAAGCTGTTATATGCGTCATCAGCATTTTCTATTTCCAGAAGCCATTCAAAGTGAGACTGCAGTAATTCGTTTCTAAAACTGTCTAGACCAGTCTTCGTAATGGGTTGACAAACAACGCGCTGTCGGATTTTACGGGCTTCCACATAGTGTTTCTGTATCATGAGAATTATCGGGAGGTGATCACTAAGATCGGATGACACAACTGCCGTCGTGATGTTCGTTTTGTCCGTGTTTGTTATGAAAAGGTCAAGTAATGTTTCGCAGTCTTTTGTTACTTTCGTGGGTAATGTAATTGTATTCTCACACCCATTTGAGATAATGAACGTTTCCATTGCTTTTTGCAGATTAGTATTTGCCAACATATCAATATTAAAATCACCGCCCGAAATCATATAGTAACCATTGTTAGAAATGAAATCCAGGAATTGCTCATAAAAGTGAAAGTTCGGAGCATTTACATCAGGAGGCCGATAGCAAACAGAAAATACGAGCTTGTTCACACGTGCTGAGAGTATTTCAAAGTCATTGCAAACAACGCAAAACGAATCAAGCAGTTCACAATTGACACCCGGCTTTATCAGCCACATAACACCACCACCACGACGCGTGGATCGATTTAACGAAAACGACTGATAAGAGGAGATTGTGTAGTTATTTTGGCCGTCTTTACACCAAGTTTCCGTCAACATGACGACATCAAACAAAAGAGAAAAGCTAGAAATAAAAGCGTCAACTTCGGTTTCCTTGTTACACAGTGAACGGGTGTTTAAGTGAAGACATTTGAGGGAAATTTTGTTATAACTTGCTACAACTGTGCTTACCTCCTCAGGAAGAAAGTAACTGCGATTAGCCATAGCAAACATCAAAAATATCTTTCTTACACATGGCTATGACGTATTAAGAAGAATTATGTAGGAAGATCACGTGCACTGCGCACTACAATCACTGAATCACCATTGGCTTTCCGCACCAAAATTTTACGATTTCTGTGCTAGACGTACTGGTGCGCATTTCGCTTCGCCTAGTGTTTTGTTTCTTGTAGCAATTGACGGTTATGGGTTGTCAAGTTTTCTAGAATGGAAGCGCTACAATTGCTCTCCTTCAGTTTATGCCTTTTTTCAAACCACAGATCCCTCACTGCTAGCCTTGCGTATCTGACGATAATTCCGGGAATTTTATCAAGTTTGGACGGCAACCTGTGAATAGCATCAATATCTGTATCTTCAAGCCTGGACACACCGATCACGTCGGCCACAGAATTCACTTTGCTTAACAGATCTTCATCAGTGGATACCTGAATTCCGTGAAATTTAAGGTTTAGCCTTCTGCCTCGCCACTCAAAGTCGTTAATTTCACTTCGTTGTTTATCATTTTTGGCTTCTGTACTCTGTGCTCTTAGCTGAAGGGCTTCCAGTCTCTTGCGCATTTCTTTTGCATCCTTTTTTTGAGTGGCGAGTCGCTCTAGAACTTCGTCATATTTTTCTGACATCAGCTGAACTGATCTTTCTATGTTTTGCACAGTCTATTTTAGTGGCATCAATTCATCAAATTTTTCGTTTATGCTAACTAGGATGGACCTTATGTCGGCTGCCTCCTCATTAGCCATTTTCTCATGCAGGTTCTCTCCTTTTCGCTTCATAGTTTTGCACGTTGCCCAAACCCATTTCTGTTTTGCTGACTTTTTGTATTGTTTCTCTGTGAGCGCAGCACACGTTCCAAAATGATATGGGTGGTTACAGTCATCACGTAATACAAAACTATCACCTGACGCGAACGTATCCTTACAGGAAAAGCGGACATCTGTGGTCATCACACACTTTGATTGCACGAATAAATTGCTTAAAGCACACACACAGCAGGAATATACTACGGTTACAAGAACAAAGTACTTAAAAAGAGCACACACAGCAGGATTATCAGGGTGGCACTTTTCGGATGTAATTTATTGCCGCTTCTCCTTCCAGTCTGTTTTCATCTTCGTCTAAGGTATGTTGTATTGTTGTTGACATACAAAATACACATTAGTAGAATGGGAAGCGCTGCAGTTTCTGTAGTGCTTTTGAGCGGAGTCACGGATAATTACAGCTGTCAAGCGGCTAATGTGGCGACGGCCAGGGAGCTCACAGGACATTGTGCACATTCGACGTGGTGGCGTGAAAGCGAGTTTCTCCCGTCGCCTTTTCTCTCTTACTCGCACTGACATTATGTACACACTCTGAACCACCCCCTGACGCGGTGTGCGTGACAGCAGCAGCAGCAGTGGGAAAGTCGAAAGTAGAGGCAAAAGTAAAACTCTTGCTTGGGCTAGTTGGTTCACGCTTGAATGAGTCAAAGAGGCAAATAATTCTTCGCTTTAAAAACTGCCCGCCAGCAAGCTCACGACACCGGCCAAGCAGTCTGCTTATAGCGAGCCGCCGGCGGTAGAGCATCAAGCCGCCCGGCTTGCACGGCGTCAAGCGCTCCACAGTCGATCAAAAAAGAAGCCAATATTCTATGATAGCAGTTATTATAGGAGAAAGCCTACCAAAGCCACTTCATTTGCTGCGAATCTACCCAGCAGTGCCAGATAGCATGGGCAAATATAAAGAGTGGGTTGCGTGCCGTCATTCCAATGAACTGTCGAGCACGGATGATTCCTAGTCTAGCTGACGAGACGCCGCAGCGATCCTTTGCCCGCGCGGTACGGTGGTCACGCGACAGAAGAAAGAAAATGTGTAGGGCCTGCGGCTATGAGGTGGCAGCCGTCAGCTGCAGCGCGAGCTGGGCGCGGAGATCCATCCCGCCCGCGTCAACCCCTTCCGGCAGCGCCCCAGACGTTGCAGCTACAGCGGCGTCATCTCGTGCTGCTCCCTACGATTAAAGAGCGCTAAGCCAATGCTAAAGGTTTGGAGATGCTGCGAGCTAAAAAGGTCTCGCATGCGAGAGCAGACGCCTCAACGCCAGGCGCCTTTTTCACTGGTTTGCATGTGCTTGCTGCGGTAAAGCTAGGGAAACTATGGAGCATGTTTTATTGGAATGTGAAGACGTCTGCCCAGCGGCCGATTTAGGCCCCACTGGCCTCCTTGAAGCGCTTGGGTTCAGCGAGAGCAGTGGAAAAGTAAACATGCCCGCAGTAGGGATTAGTAAGAAGCGACTGGAGGATTGCTGGAATAAGAGTAGGGAAACGACAAAAAACGGAGACGTACAAAAGCACAGTTCGCAATAGAGGATCAGAAAATTAGGTTGTGTGAGTTCATAGTGTTTTCTTTTCTATTTTATTGTTTAACTTAGGTAGGACATTAGGCAGTATAATAGCAAGAGCTTGGAGGCGCGACCAACCACCCCATCCAAAGGGGACGCTCATAACATCCATCCATCCCATTCAAGCACGGGTCCACGTTTTTAAACCGAAGCAATGCGTCATTTTATTGTGTCTGCGATTAGAAATCGCTGACAAAAGAAGAGAAAAAAAACATTGCATTCGGGTTCCTTCACACTGCGGCGGTTTGATGGCCTGCGGCCGTCTGCTAGTGCGCGACAGCACAAAGTGCTGACTACTGGCGATTCTACTGGCAATCTACTGCTGACAAAACTACTGGGATTCACGCGCCCCTTAATCCCGACCATCAGTAGCAGAGCAGCCGAACGCTGCACTAGAAATGTATCAAGCATGACAAGCACCAGCGCGAGAAGCAGGGTGCGGAGGCGATGTTTGACGTCACTCGGGGCGTTCTCGTCGCGAGCGCGCGAAGCGCGATAGCAGCGCCGATGCGCGGCCCCGCAGCCGTTCCAGCTCCCTAAGCCGTGGTCCATTTTAATCTGTCCGCGACTCTACGTCTTCAGGTGCGGAAACAATCATAACCTGCAGTCTAGCCGACAGTGATCGCACTCTATCACGGTTCTCAGCCAGCTTCATCAAAGAACACTGCTCTTGCTTCCGCCGGAGGCACGTTTAGGGAAATATGGGCCAACTGGCTAGCACTCGCAGGTCTCGTTATGTGTGGGGCATGAGGCCTGAGGAGCGCCGACTGGCTCAGGAATCCTCGGCGGGAACGGAGCCACCAGAGCCACTAGCTTCGCAAGGGGGTGGAAGCATCTCGCAAGCAGCTGGACCGAGTAAATCCCCTTCGCAAGAAGCACAGCCTGCCGTCGACCCCGCCAGCCACCACAACATCGAAGACCTCTCCACATCGGCTAGCCTAATGACACAGCTGTCCCTGGTTCTCATGCAACCCGGCGCTGGCCCGAGCCAGCAGCCTGACGATATCGGGCTGGTCTCACCGGTGAGCGACCATGAGACGGCAGTGCCTGATGATGCCGGGATGATCCGCAGCTTGTTCTGCTTCGGCTGCTGAAACCCGGGTACGTCGCGACGCTGAAGCTTTGATTTTCTGCTGAAGGCTTCAGTCATCAAATATCATCTGAGGTCTCGGACAGCATTTTTACTTTCGAGGGCGTGCTGCTGAGTTTAGGTACTGTTCTGATAAGAAACGTTTGTTTCAGGGCACGGTACGTTTGGCTTTTACTGACTCGTTCCCATTTTTTCCAAGCGCAGCTGCTTAAACGCTGTTGTTTGATAGTAGTGCTTGTGTTGCAACAGGTGGGGCCTGCCAGGCGTGCTTGTCCGGCAATTGTAACCTGTGAGAATCTTACACATATTAGCTTGGGTGTTTTCCGAAACATTTAACTCGGTGTCTCGGAGGAAGGCGCCCAACAGGCGTAGAACAATTGCTATGGACGTGTAAATTTTATCGAGCTTGTTATTGAGCCCATACCGCGCAGGGTTACAAGGTATTAGATTACCAGCGCAACATACCGGTTGATGTTTCGCCTCATTAGCTTTACATGGAGTAGCGTCGGTAATCAACAAGATAATCTCACCTAGAGAGGCACTCTGATAGTCCTAGGTTGCATAATTCTTTCAAGCTGAATCCTTTGTCATCGCTCTAACCCGCTGACAGAGCACTTCTATACAATGGTGGCTGGAGCTTTATGCTGCGGATATGGCAAGAGAAAATTCCTGCTCGTTATTATATGCCTCGTGAAACCAAGGTATGCGTCCATTAATTTGTGTTACAGCATTTATGCCTGATCTTGATAGTACTATGGCGCAACCGTCAAGAAACTAACGCTATCTCACGGACTACAGTGTAATGCTACGTAGTATGCACGTTGCAAATTTGATTTAAAAATTATCACTGCGCATAAGTACCAATAACGTGACAGATGTAGACATGGGAGACCCACTGTGGTTGCTTAGTGTTTATGGCCTTGGGCTGCTACGCACGAAGTCGCGGGATCGAATCCCGCCCACGGTTGCGGCATTTCGATGGGGGCGAAAACACCCGTGCGCTTAGACTTCGGTGTACGATAAAGAAGCCTAGCTGATCCGAGTTATTCAGGAATCTCCAACTACGGCGTGCCCCGTAATCAGATCGTTGTTTTGGTCCGTAAAGCCCCACAACTTAATTCTTTTATAAGGCGTGGGCGAAAGACATTTATTTCTATTTATTTTTTGCATGATAGTCAACTTTATTTGTATGTGACGCACGCACCGTAACCGCTTTCTCGCTATGTGCGACTCTGCAGAACGCGACTACGCTTTTGTGGCTGTCCGACAGTTCCTATTCATTGTATCAGCATCCAAACAAATGCTTTCGTAGCGATAACTACCCTCGCAAGTATTCGTATAACAGTCCGAACAGTTTTATTATATTGCTTATTATATTGGAATAACGTCGCCTGACGTTCCGGATTTCGGCGCATGTGCGATTCTTGCCAACGACCAATTGAGTGATTACCGGCTGGACGGTATCAGTCTGCTACATAAAGCAGCTCTCTTCAGTGCACCGACGGGGCGTGAAACCGGCATGGCGGCAACAGTGCACTTCACGATGTTTCTACTGCTTATGCAGGTTGGTAATAAGGAATCCTCTTATTTTTTCCCGTTGTTTAGCTTGCCGGTTTCACCCCAGAAATTGTTTCACTGTGTTCTGTCGCACTCATGTACGCAACACCGTTCAAGGAAACAGTTTCGCCTGTTTCGCCGCTTCTCGTTTTATTTGCTGCTTTTGATATTATGTGGCGACGTTGAACTGAATCCCGGACCTTCATCTGATGGGACCTTGCAGCAGCTCTTGGCAGGCCAGAATATGATTAAGGAGAAATTAAACAGTATTGAATCTGCACAGACTGCAAACAGGCTCGCTATAGACGAACTAGCTGGTCGTATCAAATCTCTTGAAGCAATGCTAACCAAAGTTGATGAAATAAAATCGTCCGTGACGGAGTGTGCCCAACAATACGAGACCCAGGGTCGAGCTTTGAGGTCCTTAACGTCAAAGGTTGACGATCTTGAGAACCGTAGTAGAAGGGGCAATCTAATTTTTCATGGCATACCCGACCAGCAGGCTAACGAGACGAGTGTCGACTCTGAGAGACAGGTCTTGGATATATGTTCTTCGAAGTTAGGAATTTCCACTGTTGAAATAGAAAGGGCTCACCGGTTAGGACGTTTTCACGCTGGGAAGAGTAGACTTATTATTGCAAAATTTGCCTCGTTTAAAGAGAAACAACTTGTGCTAAGTAACGCAAAAAAGTTGAAGGGTACTGCTATTGCTATTTCTGAAGACTTTTCGGAAGCAGTGCGAAGGAAAAGAAAGATCTTATGGGACTATGCAAAGGTACATAAACGGGACGGCGTTAAGGCTACCCTCAGGTATGATTACCTACTTTTGAACGGGCAGAAGTTTGTTTGCGATGATGTAACAATGCAGGTAACCTCACAGAAGTGACGACGCCAGTCTAGCCCTGTTAACCTTACTTTTCTTATATTGAACTGTAGGAGTATAAAAAATAAAAAAGATGAACTATGTGCACTCATAGACGCAGTAAAGCCTTCAGTCATTCTTGGCACAGAATCCTGGTTAGAACCAAACATTAGTGATCACGAGGTGTTTCCAACAGGATACACCTGCTACAGAAAGGACAGAAATTATCATGGAGGAGGTGTATTTATACTAATAGATAACAGTATAAAGTCTTCTCAGATTCAAGTGGACGTTGGCATATGTGAAGCCATATTGTGTGCACTTGAACTTCCAAATCGTATGATCATTACAGTATGTAGCTTTTATCGTCCTCCAAATGTATCACCAGACGTTCTCACGTGTTTTCAAGGCATAATTGATGCAGTGCATGCGGATACCATGGTAATTGGGGGCGACTTCAATTTACCGGATATTAAATGGGATACATTGAATACTATCACAGCTACTGGAATAAGCAATACAGAAATGATGGATATGGTGAATCTGTATGCACTGCACCAGCTGGTCCTCTCGCCAACGCGGGGAAACAATATTCTGGACCAGCTGCTAATGAATCGACCTGATCTTGTGGATTCAACACTCGTGATTCCTGGTATAAGTGACCACCAGGCTGTCGTGTCGACGATGTCACTAGCCTATGTTAAAAATACAACCCATGTTAACAGAAGAGTGTACAATTATAAAAAAGCAGATATAGATTGCATTAATCAAGCGTTAGACGCCTATTTTATTGTATTTGAAACAGAAGCCGACTGTAGGAATGTGGAACAGTTGTGGCGGTTATTGAAGCAAAAGATACTGGAACTACGTGAGCTGTTTGTCCCATCTTGGGTACTGACGACGCGAAGAAGCAAAAACAAACCTTGGTTTACGAAAAGGTTGCGCCAACTTGCACAAAAAAGGCGGAAAATTTATCGCGCCTTTTGCAGAACACCATCAAGAGAAACGGAGGAAAAACTGAAGGAAATAACTCGAGAGGTTAAAGAAGCAACACGCACTGCTAAAGACAGTTATTCGAAAACTATTCAGTCACGATTAAAAGATAAACCAAAAGAATTTTGGAGACACGTAAAAAAGAACGGAAAGGACGTAGTAAATATTCCCCCTCTCGTGTCCGGTGATGTCACAGTTCATGACGACACTGACAAAGCAGAATGCTTCAACGCCTACTTCTGTTCCGTTTTCACTCCTGCAACAATGCCTTCTGCGGACGAGCTTACGCTGCATGAAACAAGTGACATGAATGATGTTGTAATCAATATGCGCGGCATCGAATCGTTGCTTCAAGGGCTCGACACTTCTAAAGCCTGTGGTGCCGATGACTTACCAAACTTCCTGTTCAAAATCATGCGCTGAACCGCTTTCTAAGTACTTGAAATTAATTTTTGACAAGTCGCTGCTCGAAGCCTCGCTGCCTGATGACTGGAAAACAGGTATTGTGGTCCCTGTTCATAAGTCTGGCCCTAGAAGCGACGTTTCAAACTATCGTCCAATATCATTGACATCCATCGCATGTAAAATACTAGAGCATATTCTATTCACGAGCATTGTAGCTCATTTGAATACTAATTCTGTGATTACGTCCTCCCAACACGGATTTCGTAAGGGGTTTTCTTGTATTACACAGTTGTTAGAATTCACAAATGATATTGCTTCTGCTTTGGATAAAAGGCTTTCAGTTGAGTGTATCTTCCTCGATTTCAGAAAGGCTTTTGACACGGTACCCCATTCATTGCTCATAGAAAAAATGCATAAATATAAAATTCACCCGCAGGTTGTCGCATGGGTCAAAGAATATCTTACCCTGCGCCGGCAGGTCGTGGTCGTAAACGGGGTTCAGTCGCGCCCGCAAGCAGTTACATCCGGTGTACCCCAGGGCTCCGTCCTGGGGCCTTTACTTTTTTTATTGTATATAAATGATATTGGCGAAGGCCTTACTTCGCAGCTAAGGCTTTTTGCAGATGACTGCTTGTTATATAGGGTGACTAACAACATGGATGATGCCAGTCTGATTCAGGAAGACCTCAATCTAATTAGTGAATGGTGCACTAAGTGGCGCATGCAGATAAACCTAACCAAAACAGTCAACATGACATTTACTCGAAAGAAGAACCCTATAAATTTCTCTTACACCTTGAATAACAATTTAATAGCTAAAGTAACACAGTTTAAATACCTAGGTGTTTGGTACACCCCAGAATTATCATGGCAGAAGCAGGTTAACTATGTAACCGCTAAGGCAGGGAAAATGTTAGGTTTTCTTCGTAGGAACTGCAGAGCATTCAGCACGTCTACACGAGAGCTGCTGTACAAGACGTACGTAAGGTCCGTCCTTGAGTACGGCTGTGTAGTTTGGGACCCTCCGACGGCACGTGACATTAATAAGCTTGAGAGGGTACAGAATTTAGGTGTGCGGTACGTGTCAGGTCGATACAACGTTAATTTCAGCGTTACGAGTGCTAAGGAAGAGTTTAAATGGGATACCTTGGAGGTACGACGCAGAAGGCTGCGACTGAAACTTTTCCATGCCATATTCTACGGTACAATTGGTATAGAAAGGGACAAATACATAATGCCACCTCATTACCGATCACAACGCGTGGATCATGCGCTAAAGGTACGGGAAGTTCCATGCAAGACAGAACTGTATAAGAAGACATTTTTTCCAAGAACTATACAGGAGTGGAATAGGTTACCTGCCAGTGTCGTCAACGTCGTGTCAAATGATGTATTTTTTGCCCTGTTGAAGTGACTCAACTAGCCTATTTCTTTTTACCTTTAGATTGAATTTGCCCATGTATAAGTTACCGTGTTTTGAAAATTCTGTAAGTTCTGTTGAACTTTTGTTGTTTTTTCTCACGTCGGGTAAAAAAAAAATTTTGTGAAAGTTTATACCTGTTCTGTTAAACCTTTCCCCCCACTGTAATGCCCTTTGGCGCCTGTGGGTACTGAATAAATAAATAAATAAATACCGTGTGCTCTGATTCTGATGAGCTATGTATTGATGTCTACGCTTTCTTCACTCGTCACAGTAAGTGCCAGGGAACACAAGGAACCAGGTGAAGAACGACACGTACAGCCGCGGCCACGTCTGTGTAGAGCGCGCGAGCAGACGGCCTTGCTCTGCGGGGCGACACCGTGTGGCAGTTGCGGGATCTGACGCACTGTGCCCAGGAGCATGCGTGGCCTAATATACATGCAGAACTGCATTGCACGAGTGGCAACGTTGAAACGGGCAGTCGTTTAACCGAATGTGTACGCTTCCTCAGGGCGCTCTCGGTATCGCCATGCCAAAAGATTACGCGTTTCAGCTGATAACACGTGCCCGACTCTATCGCTCTTTGGGACATTGTGCGCCCCATAATAGCAATTGCGCGTCGCTCATCCGCTGTGAGTCGGGTAGCTATTGCGAATAAATTCTGCGAAAAGGTTTGACTTCTATGTCTAATATAGGCAGCACGCATGGGATGTTGTCATTTCATTGGCCAATAACATTATCTGGGATTGGTGAAGCAATAGTTTTTCATATCAAGTGCCCTAACAGAATCGCACACGCTATCACTCACGTGCGCAATTCCCTTGTCATCGCGCGTAGTAAGATGGCGCCCTCGGGTAATGCGCACAACCGGCAAAACACGTGCGCTTCCCAACATAATTTCTGGTTTAAAGCAGCGTGCGCCGACCTGCACGTCTATTAGGCCGCGCATGCTCATAGGCACAGTGCGTCAGATCCCGCAACTGCCGCACGGTGTCGCCCCGCAGAGCAAGGCCGTCTGCTCGCGCGCTCTACACAGACGTGGCCGCGGCTGTACACACGGCGCGCCCTGCGTACCTGTAATTCTTCGTCTGGTCCCGTGTGTTCCCTGGCGCTCTTTAATAACGGATATGAACCAACTAGCCCAAAAATGCGTCTTGACGTTCACTTGTCGCCGTACCAGCAGGACTTCAGCGTACGAGCGTGATGCAGGGAGCGGGCTTGATAAGTATTTACGGCACCGCACATGTTGCAGGCAGCACCTATCTTTCTTATGTTTGTAGATAGCGCTTTCAGGTATAGTATGTTGACCAAATGTGAAATATGCGATGAATTGAGCCGCATCTATTTGCCCGTCTGCGAGTTGGCAATACAGCTGTCATATGCCCCTGATTTTGTCAGCGTTTGTGTATGTCTTCATTCCCTACGGTCTGCGTACATGCTGCACTGCCTAATTCCGTTATGTATATGTGCTAAGTCGTCCAAATACCTGATCTTACCATGGTAATCTTCCCCTGGCATTACAGCAACAAGTTCAGCTTCGACAGCCCCCACTGTCTGCTCTACTCGGAGGGTGGCCAGGCTGCAAGGATGGAGATCTCTTGTTTCGCACTCTCTTATAACCATTCCTATAGCTATCTGCGCATAGCTTATGTCTGACGAGGTGACCATGCCGAATAAATTTATTTCCATGTGCTCTCACGTATGATTATTGCGTTCTATATTGGCGGTGCTAGACACGCGGGGCAGCCTCTCTCAATGGCGCAGTGCCTCTTACCACCGCCCTTTCACAAACACTTCTGGAATATTTAAATTTACTTCACGGGGCATTCGATGGGAGTTTCGCACTGTATTTGTCACATAAGTGTCCTGCTTGGCGCTCCTAAAGTTTTCACGCATTGATAAAATGGCCGAGAAACTGAGGTCGCAAGGCGAAACTGTGCAGAGAAACAGATTTTTCAAATATAGATACAGAAAATTTAAAATTAGGGCAATGTAAATAACTTCGAAATTGTGTTCGCAATACTGACACGCATACTTCTTTATCTGTATTCAGTGATAGCATTTTACCAGCTAACAAATGTTAAAGGTTATGACTACGCGCAAGACGCGCTTTTCTGTATCGCAAGTTTCTCGTATGTTATCGATGGTTCTATCTGTTCTTTGTGCTGTCGCCGAGCTTCGTGTAATCATATCCTGTGCGCGACTGAAATAATGGCGCAGATTCTAGAACTGACGCACGCACCAAGGATTACGCTGGAAGATTCATTGAGCCATCTACAAATAGCCGACGCGTCTGCACCGCCGATCTGACTTTCAACGATGGCACATTGCGCTCGCCGCTGTCGTTGTGCTCGAGTGTTTCTTATTTTGCTGGACACATGTGTGCCCAATAACGAGTTAAATTTGCAACTCAGGTTTGACACTGTTTGTTCTTCACCGTCACTATAACGTGACATCTGGTGGAGGTACTTTTCTGCCCGTGTACTGGACGCCCCCGTCCAACAGAGCCTAGTCCAAAGCTTGAAGAGGACGCCGGCCCGGACCATCGAGCTACCCGCATGCTAGCCGAGACGAACAACAAGAGTGTAGCCTAGTCAACTGCCACCATGAGGGACTGGGCATCGCCTGCAGCCTTCGTACTGCAAAAGCCCAGGGAACCACCGATCTACCGTGGAGCTTCGTTCGACGACGTGGAATGCTGGCCTGCGACATTTGAAAGCGTTTCAAATCTCAACATGGTGAACTCTGAGGACAAGTTGCGCCACGTGTACTTCTCTTTCGACGGCGCCACAAAGACATGGCTTGAGAACCGATAGACCACTTTAAGAGCGTGGGGTCCATTCGGAAACTTTCCGAAGACGTTTACGAGCATGGTTAGAAGAGAGAACTGAACTACTCTGGGAAGTCGGAGTGCAACTACCCAATGAGACAATCACCATATTCACAGAAAAGATGACCCTTCTTTTCCGGCACGCCGACACGTAAATGTCCGAGGAAAATAAGTGCGCTTCCTGATGCTGGGTGTAAAGCAAGAACCTTCTGCCGGACTTATCCGCAAGCCTCTAACACCATAGCTTTTTCACAAACGCAACGACGATTGCGAAAACTGCAAATGCGCACTAGGCAATAGAACCATGAAGTGCTGACCCCACAGTGAGAAATCCAAGCACTAGGATCTGACGACCCCGGAGAGCCCATCAGAGCCATCGTGCGCGAAGAACGGTGAAAAAGGCTCCCTCCATTGCCAGCTCAGGGGTCCTCGATTAGTGACATGGTCAAGGACGAACTTCGACGGTGACTGGAAGTTTCCGAAGAGCAGCCCTAGTTGCCGCCTACTGAACCGGAAGCATAGAGTGCACTCGCCGTCAAGGTTCCCCTCCGCGACCACTCCAAAGCCACGTAACGCCGCAATTTCGTCGACAGCCGCCGCCGGCAGCTCGCCCGCCCGTCGCCCAGCGCGACTACTCAAGTAAAGCCGAGACCACACGTACGCTTACGGACGCGCGCAAGCTCACGTCCACGCGCCTAGCGCCTGCCGCGCCTGGCGAGTAATGGCGGTTTGCATACACAAATACGCGCGACAGTGCGCGCTCACTGGACTCACTCTCAGATGCCTTGGCAGGCGGTGCTTCGTACTTTGTTATCGACATGCAGTGCTTCAAAATGCTCCGATATCTATAAACGCAATTGTTATATTTTTATAGCTGTTAGGATCAGCGCAAGAAGGAAAGAAGCACTTTCTTGCATGGTATAAATATGCTTCACTGAGAGTTGAACGTTCCGCGCCGTAGCTGCATAGCCAAGCGCGCCGACGCGAGGCAACCCAAGCGGCCGATAACAGAGTGGAGCTGTTCCTGGCTTGTAGCGCGAAGTGAAGACGGACACAGAAAGGAGCAGAAAGACTAGCGCTCGTCCTGTCTGCTCCTTTCTGTGTCCATGTTCACCTCGCGCTACAAGCCAAGATCATGTTACCGTACCAACTCGCCCAACTGTCTATCCTGGAGCTGTTCCCCAAGATCACGCCGCGTTTCGACGCGTACGAGCCATGCCGCGACCGTCTGCGCATGCATGGGCGCATGAACGCGAGCTTGTGCGCGTCCGCAAGCGTACGTGTGGTCTGGGCTTAAGACAGATGTATGGCGCGCTCCAAACCACCCCCACATCTACCGCCGATGCCTATACCGTGACTTCGGACTACGAGGGTTTGCCGTGAATGCGCGATGCCCGCCGCAAGGTGGTCGGCCTTGTGATATCGCCGACTACCTCGCCGCCACTCAGGCGAGCCTTCTTTATTACCATCCCGTTCGCTGCCAGCAGGCCGCTACCTATCACTGCCGGGCCGACCATGCCATGGCCCAGCCTGGGGCCGGTCCGTAAGCCCAGATCCGGAAAACTAAAAGCCAGAAACCGATGTAGGTGCAGCTTCTATATGTCAAAATGCTGAAGATCCTCCACTGCCGACGACGATGCTTAAACGTTTATATCTTCGACGCAGAACGACACGCCGCATCCCGAAGAAGCCTCAAAGCGAAGCATACGCCAACAAAAAAAAAAATACTGACGCGACTTCCCAGCCACAGATCAACACGTTACATCCGTGATCCGACGCTAAGTCCTAATTGCAATGCAAAACCTACAACTACTGACCTTGAAATTTTTATCGATGGCAAAAACGTCACCGCTCTAGTCGACACAGGAGCCGACTATTCTGTCGTCAGTGGTGCGTTCGCCGCCCAGCTCAGGAAAGTAAAACTGTTTGGAAAGGCCCTCGAATCATGACTGTTAGACGACGTGCTCACCTCATAACATGTACTCGAATTTACAGGACAAGGATTATCGTCCATGAATGGGCCTGGCCTTCGACCTTCATTATTTTCCAACAGTGCTCACGAGTCGTGATTCTGTGCATGGACTTCCTGAATCAACACGGCGTGTTCATCGACCAGCGGAGCAAGAACATAGCGCTATCCGAAGGCCAAGTGTACCGCAGTAGAGTTCTCTCAGTCACCATGTCTTGAGTGTGCTCGAAGACCAGGTCAGCCTGCCGCCTCACTCCAGTATCATTATTTCCATTGGTGCCGAAACACGCGCAGACGTAAAAAGCGTCGTCGAGGGCAACCTACATATGCTACTCGACCGTGAAAGTTGAGTCGCAAGAATAATAGCTCCGCTGCACGGAAGAAAGACGAAGGTAATGCTTAAAACTTCAGTCAAGAATTTAAAGACTCGAAGAAGCCCACCAAGATTACGAGCATCGAAGAAGTTACAGTAGTCAGCGTTACGCTGGGCCTCTGCTATTCAGCTGAACCTACAACGACGGTCCGTGTTACTGAATAGCCTTCGATGTTACCCCAAGTCTTCCCAGGCATAAGCTACACTCTAAAAACTGGGGAGAGTATCGTAAGAGTGAAGGGGCCTATTTACTCTTCAAAGCGTTGTTTTACTCTCGCAAAATATCGAGTGGAGTGAAATGCATTGTTCACTCTGTCGGCAACGAAAGAGTGCAATGTGCTTTTCACTCTTCCCTTCTGAGATATAGTAGAATACCCGTTCTACTCTTGCGGCAATAGAGAACAAAATGTAGCGTAAGCCTCTGCTTCAACTGTAGGAGGCTCTCCCCGAACATGGCGATGTATCACTCAAGCACGCTGAGCAAATAACTAGGAATGAGCCGTCTCGTGGTCGTCTTGCGGTGGTGGTTGAATAGCAGCGCGGGAGAGGCAGTCGGGATGAGATTGCTTTCGTCCGTCCTTGTAAATCACGGTGATGCCGAATTCTTGCAGTGATGGTATTCAATGTGCTAGGTATCCTAAAGGGTCCTTTGAATTAGCTAGCCAACAGAGGGTGTGATCGCCGCTTACGACTTCGAGTGGCCGGCCAGGTAAGGGATAAATTTCCGGGTAGCCCAAATTTGGGCAAGTCATTCCTTTTTCGTCGTTGGATAACCGCATTCCGCTTTCAACAGCGACATTCTAGCACAACATATAACACTTTCAAGGCAGTGTTTTTTCTGGACTAGGACAGTGCCGAGTGCTACGCTGCTTGCGTGGTTGTGGATTTCGGAATTAGCGTCTTCGTCAAAGCGGGCGAGCACCGGTGGTGACTGCAGGCATTGCTTTAATTCCTCAAATGCCTCGAATTGCAATGTTTGCCCACTCAAATTCGACGTCGAATTTTGTGAGAAGAGTCAGAGGTCCGGCGATACCTGAGAAGTTCTTGACAAAGCGCCTATAGTAGGCACCTGCATACTTTAATTGATTTCTGGAGTTTTACGTCCCAAAACTACAATTTGATTATGACGCGTGCCGTAGTGGGGATCTCCGGATTAATTTTGACCACCAGAGGATTTTAACCTGCCGCCAGTGCGAGAGACACGGGCGTTTTTGGAGTTAGCCCTCAGGAAAATGCGGCCGCTGTGGCCACGATATGATCCTGCGACCTGGTACTTAGCAGCGCTACACCATAGCCGCTAAGCCACCGCGGCGGGTCAAGAAACGTTCGCACGGCCTTCTTGTGCAGTTTTCTGCGGATGAGGAAGAACTACCGACTTGCTGATGACGTGGCCCAGGAAGAGAAGTTCTTCGTAAGCGGGCCGCATTTCTCAGGCTTCAGGCTCAGTCCAGATGACTACGGCGTCTAGTACTGTCACAAGGCGCTCAACGTGATCGCCTAAGCTTGAGGCTACCACGATGATGCCATCAAGGTAGACTAAGCAGGTCTGCCATTTTAAGCCAGAAAATACCGTGTCCATTACATGCTGCAAAGTTGCGGGTGCCGCGCAAAGACGAAATGACGTGACATTGAATTCAAAAGACCGTCTGGCATGATAAATACGGTCTTCTATCCCTCGCGTCGACTTCGATTTGCCAGTAGCCCATCTTGACTTCCATGGAGAAAAAAATACTTTGCATTGCAGAGTCAGTCCAATGCGTCGTCTATCCATGGGAGGGGTATACATCCTTTTTCGCGAATTCCTTTAGGCGATGGTAATCGTTTTCCTCAAAAAGAATAGAAGAGATGCCCACGGGCTTTGAGACGGCTCGATGATATTGTCGCGCAGCATTTCGTCGACTTCTTGCCTTATAGCTTCATGTTCTCGCGTCGAAACTCGGTAAGGGCTCTGGCAAAGTGGTTAAGCGCATTCATCGGTTATTATGTGATGCTTAGTAACTAAAGTTTATCGAATCCTTGATGACGACGAGAAGCAGTCCTTGTATAGCTTGCGCCGGCCTTTTCGCTACGCTACACTCTAATAACAAAGAGAGTTCCGGGCACTCTCTTCGAGGGAGTATCTGCTTGTCCCATATTTCACTCTCTTTTCGAGAGTAGATCGACCCTCTTTGAGAGAGAGTAGAACAACTCCTCCTGACAGAGTTTTATGCCTCCACAGCAAGGGAGTGCTAGTGCTCTTCCGCAGAGTGCGAATACTCTCCCCACAAGGATAATAGTACTCCCCCAGACCGAGTGCTTCTACTCCCCCAAACAGAATGCTTGTACTCCTTCGGAACCGAGGGCTAGTACTCTTCCCAATAGTGTAAAAGCACGATGTATAGCCGACGACCAGAAGACGACGACCAATGCAGTGAGCAGTGGCACTAGCGCGTTTGCATGGTTTGCGCAGCGAATTTTTAAGTCCTTTTTGAATAATATGTACGGAAATTTTTTCAAAAACATTTGGTTTTACACGTGCAGCTGGGACCTCTTTGGGTCCCGCGTGTAACAAGAATAGTTAAAGGGTGCGTTACAGGTTGCCGAGCCCACAAGGGTATGTGCCGTTGATTCTGCACTATCCCCAGGATCGGTCCACATGATTATCTTTTCTGTTGCCGGACGCCGATAAAAGTACGGGAGGTAAGTCATATACGCCTTTCGCTGCAAAATTATTTGGCAGAACACAGCGCTCCAACCGGGACGCTGCGCTCACTACCAATTGTAAGGTTTTTTGCACTGAAGGTGGCTCAGAGCATCTACAAGGGGAAAAAAAACAAGAGAAAGACAGACCGACAGATAGCAGCCCATCACAGAAAGTTTGAGGCCAAAAACTGCACTGATTGCAAAGATAAGCAATTTTTTTTCTATTGCTGAGCCAAACAGACGAAATGCTGACACACAACGCCCCGCTCCGATGTATAACGAATGCCTAAACAAGTTTGCTAAATGCGTTGATTGCTATAAGTCCGCAGGAAGCGCACACATCGAAGCCGTGGCTCACACCTCCCTATACTTCGCAAAGTCTATAGCCATATTGCTGCATGCAAGTGTTTGCTTGCAGCACATTCCATACTGCAGCATGTGTTCGTTGATATAAAGCCCTGTTTGCCCAATGTGCGATCAAATGAAAGCGATATTCGTATGCCACAGTCGTCTATTACGAAACGAATCAGTGAGTGTGGCTGTGGTAGGTTAACTGGGCTAACTAGGTCTATTGAAACGTCAGTCGTCCGAGCTCTGTAGTTGTCGACCTCGGTAAGTAGTTCTGCACAAAGGGCAAGCGTACCGCGACACCCAGGCAGCAACAAATGCTTCCACCACTGTTTCGGCCGTGATGTCTTGTAGAGGCGTCGCCTCAGGCCACCATGAGTAGCGGTCGACACACGCGAGGACGTACCTGAAACCTTGGCAGGGCGGAACAAGCCTGACCAAGTCTAAATGCACGAGATCGAAGCGGCTCTTTAGTGGTCGAAACGGCTGCACTGCTGAACGCGTCTGCCGTGTCACTTTCACGGCTTGACAGGCTTCGCAGCTAGCAAAGATGTTCGAAGTTGGTCTTCGAAATTTTTTTCATTTTTGGTCCCTGGCCAGAGGAAGTAGTCTGTGACAAGCCTCTGTGTCTGTCTGGTGCCGGGATGGCTTAGCCCTTGCAGTGAATCGAATATTGGCCGCCGAAACAAATGGAGCATGAACGGAGCTGGCTGCAATGCATCGGCACGTGACCAATGTTGTTGCGTAGGGAAGTGGCACCTCCGCATGCTGGAGTAACGAGCCTTTTTTCCGCAATTGGCGCAGCTGGAGGTCCTTATGCTGGCCAGAGGCCAGAGCTTGGCAAACCACTGCACCAGTACGCACAGCGCCGATCCGCGAATATGTGTGTGCTGCCTGATTTTCGGGCCCCTAGAAAATTCGGAGCAAAAGAAAGTTTCCGAAGCTCACGTTCTCAGTACGAGGAACTCTTATTCTTCAAAACGAAGGTTAGCGGATTGTTGTCAATTGGTATGTAACATCTACAGGCTTCAGGGAGAAAATGGAAATGTTTGACAGCGCAATAGATGGCCAACATCTTCCTCCCGAAGGTGCTGTAGCGAGCTTGTGTAGGTCTGAGGTGCTTTCAGAAGAAGTCCATTGGTCTCCAATCTGTGCCATCGTCCTGCTGCAGTACTGCACCCACTGACGTCGTCGACGCGCCGACCATAAGGCGAGTTGGCGCTTCGGGCAACGGATGAATCAGCAACACTGAAGCCGCTAACCGCGTTTTGACTTCCTAGAACGAGTGTTCGTGCTCCGAGGACCAAAGGAAGATGGACGTTGTTTGGGGAGTCGCGACTCAGCAGGTCTGCAAGCGGGTGAAGAACTTGCGCACAGGACGGTATGAAGCGCCTGTGAAAATTTATGAGTGCCAGAAACTCGTGCAACTTTCGGAAGGAGGTTGCAGAGGGGAAATACTCGATTGCCCGAACCCGTGGTTCAAGTGGCTTGATGCGAAATCCAGGCCTTCCACTTAAAAAATGCGTCTATATGGATTTAGAATTTAGCACCATGCCATGTTCTTCCAGTCGCTCAAATACACGGCAAAGGTGTTGCTGGTGCTCTTCGTCTGTACGACTTGCAACGGGAATGTCGTCAAGGTAGGCGAATATGAACGGGAGTCCGCGCGTGACCTCGTCCATTAACCTTTGAATAGTTTGTGCCCCTTTCTTCAAACCGCCAGTCATATGGACAAGCTCAAATAGGCCAAATGGAGTAGGGATGGCTGTCTTCGGAGTGTCGCTGGGTTCGACAGGAATTTGGTGGTACGTGCTCATCAAATCGAGGTTGCTGTATATTCTGGTTCCTGCGAGACGGCCGCCGAAGTCATGCTTGTGGGGAAGGGGATATCGATCCGAGGTAGTGAAGACGTTCAAAGCTAGGTACTCACCTCGGGGCCGCCAGTCGCCACTGTCCTGCTTTGGAACGAGATAGAGAGATGAAGATCAATTGCTGGGGGAGGGAGGACAAATAATGGAAGTACACATAATAATTCAACTTTTTCTGCAACCGAAAGAGTCATTTCCCAACTACCACGTTGTTGAAAGCCAGCACGAAACGAAGACAGTCCGAATGATCTCACCGTTTCTGGTAGCCAATCCCCCACCGAAGCAATAGGCCCAGGCTATAAAGTAACAAAGATAGGAAGTGGCGATCTTCTTCTCGAAGTTCGGGACAAGCCACAATACGAGAAGCTCTCGAAACTTGCTGCGTTTGAGGACATTCCTGTTTCAGTAGGCCAACACAGGACGACGACTACAGCGCGCAGTGTCATCTCGGAAAATCTCCTTCTCGAACATAGTGAAAGCGAACTACTAGGAGGATGGCAAGAACGGAACGTCGTCAAGGTGCAAAGAATTAAAATAGCACGAGATGACAAAGGAATACCAACTAGGCATATATTCATTACTTTTGGAACCAGAATTTTTCCTGAATCTATTGAGACTAGTTACTGCAAGCTTCGTATCAGACAGTACGTTCCAAATCCTTGTCGATGTTTCAAGTGTCAGGGTTTTGCGCATGGATCACAAACTTGCAGAGGGTGTACTACTTATGCTAAGTGTAGCTCGATTGAACATTCTTCTGGGTTTCGCAGTTCAGCAGCCCGCCATGCCAACTATGGAGGAGACGACTCTGCTTACTCACAATCCTGCCGCTCGTGGAAGAAAGAAAAAGAAATGATAGAACTCAAGGTGAAAATAAATCTGTCTTTCCAAGAGGCACGTAAGCAGTTCTATTCCAACAGTTAGTCCAGTCCTTCCTACATCAATGTGGCGCGCCGGATGGCAGCACCACATCAGTCAGCGGCCTCCAAAGTCACACGGAGAGTGACGGCGGTCACGCCATCAGCCCCCCTGACTGGAACAGCCAACGCTGTTCCGTCCCGTGTAAAGGAGGGCCGGCAGGCCCTCCGGCCTGTTGGACCTAGGGCCATTGACCGTGCAGATCGGCCCAAAACTCCCGCGAAAGTGGCCGCTGCGCGGGCAGTATCCATGGTCTCAGACGAGGTGATGGATACGAGTACAACTCCGGCGTCTCAGACACCCAAGGAATGGCGCAACTCCCTCGAGCGTGCCGCGAAGACAGAAAATTCCCGTATCACGGGGCCTGGAAAGGTCTCGTGAGCTAATCTAATCTAATCTCTTCGACACACAGCACAAAACATACGAATTATGGATACACAGATATTACAGTAGAATGTCAAGCGCTTACTCCGGAACTCTTACATAAGTACACTCCAAAGTTGTTGCGTGTCCAAGAAACACATCTTAATCCTTCGCACATGAACTTTCTCCGGCAGTATGCCTTTACCGAAAAGCCCGCAACGAGGCTCGTCTGGCAACGTGGCAATAATTGTAGATAAGGGTGCCGCTTGCCGGCAATTACTGCTTAAAACGCTCCTAGAGGCAGTTGCGGTCCGTGCGGTGCTGTTTATTAAGCTTGCAACAATTACTTCCCTATACATCCCCCCAAACTACCACCTTTCAAAAACAGAATTTCACAGCTTTATCTATGAGCTGCCAGAACCTTACATTGTCGTGGGAGATTTTAATACACACAGCACCCTTTGGGCGGGTAGTCGTCGCGATGCAAGGGGATGCCTAGTAGAAGACTTCCTCTTCACTACAGGTGCATGTTTACTCAATAATAAATAGCCTACATTCTATAGCGTGGCAAACAAAATATTCTCATCGATCCATTCAAGCATTGCATCTGGTACACTCGTACCGTATCTACAGTGGAACGTGAATGAGAATCTGTATGAGAGTGACCATTTTCCGATTCTCATAAATTTAACAAAACGCGTTGAATGCTTTCCACGCGTCCCCCACTGGCAAGTGGAATCAGCTGAGTGGCAACGCTATAAAGAACTCACGCATATGACCTGGGGAAGACATCTCTATGCTTTCTATTGATGATGCAGTGGCATATCTGACAGCATTTATTGTTTATGCGGCATCACTATGTATCACCGAATAAAATGGATCGCCCTCCAAACGACGTGTTCCCTGGTGGAATGTGGAGTGTAAAGAAGCTCGTAGAAATCAAAATAAGTCTTGGAATCACCTTCGCGACTCTCTATTTGCCGAGAACTTGATCAGTTTCAAGAGAATAAAGCCACAAGGTAGAAGAACGCGCCGCCATGCTAAACGGGAAAGTTCGGAAGAATACATCAGTAGCATCAATTCACATACAGACGAACGAAAAGCTTGGAACAGATTAAACTAAATAAAAGGCCACGAAACTCATCCTCTACCTTTAGCAAACACACAAAGAGACATCATTGAGGACCAAGCTGATTCTCTAGGGGCCATTTTCAGTATGTTTCTAGTTCATCCCATTACTCCGACACATTCCTAAAATACCAGCGACAAGTGTAGTGACAGGCTCTAGATCGAAAAGGAAAGAAAGATGAACTTTACAACCATCCAGTTAACATGGTGGAATTTCAGGCTGCACTAAATTGTCGCGCTCATGGGCTCCTGGAAACCATCGAATAGTCTACGAGATTATCTATTTTATTTATTTTACAATACTGCCGCCCTCAGCCGAGAGCCTAGCAGACGGGCATGAACACTTTCTTTTCGATACATAAATTGCGGGCTGTCGGGAAAGATCGTTGGAATGGCATCAGGAGTAAGCCGCGTGAGCTTCATTTGAACCTCGATGGTCCGTCTGTCGCAGTCCGTGTATTCCGATGTACGTAGGTGCTCGGGCTTGAGATGCCGTTCACAAACCTGTGAAACAATCAGCGCCGTCATATTATGAACACACCTTGACGCCTGCAAAGCTGTGACATACGCTTACAAATCTAAGCGCGAGATTTGTGAAAAGCGCATTTTACTGACCCATGAACGATTCATCGAATGAATATACACACACCATCGCAAACACACGCGAGCCCACATGGTTTACACGTGTAAATAAATGGTCACTCGAAAACGTATTTATATAACAATGGAATATCGTAGTTTGCACTATTACACTTTCATTGTACATTGTTTATATAAGTCATCACTGCACGAATTGAAAAGCGAGACAACACTTACCAGCGGATCTTTCAGTTTTTGAACATCGACATCGTCCCGTCGCACTGCCCGCTGCCATTTTTTCCTTCGTTCGGGATCACTTGGGAACCCAAACAGCCTGACCTTTGGCCCGTTTTAGTAGTTTTCTCTACAGTTTGGCACGCAACATCGGCCCATGACATCGAACAGACCGCACATGTACACAGAGGAATAAATACAAAAAAGTGAACCACGTGCAGCGATGTTCTCCTGTGGTGTATCGACGGCGCAGGATGTGCGCGTCACGTGCGTCGCGTAGCACCTAAAACCTAGCGCCATCTGGTGCTCAAGGGCGACACCACGCGCAGTGGAACGGCTAGGGCAGAGTGGGGTGACGTCGGAGGATAGGTGCGGGCAAGTGCACATGCCGTCTCCTAGTTTAGGTGGTTCTGGCCGTGACGGCATGATTTCATTTCATTTCATTTATTCAACCTTAAGGGCCCGAAGGCATTACATAAGGGGGGGGGGGAGGGCGTGCATCAAAGTCGAACAGCTTCATAAGAAAGTTAATAATAATAATAATATTTGGGGTTTTACGTGCCAAAACCACTTTCTGATTATGAGGTACGCCGTAGTGGAGGACTCCGGAAATTTTGACCACCTGGGGTTCTTTAACGTGCACCTAAATCTAAGCACACGGGTGTTTTCGCATTTCGCCCCCATCGAAATGCGGCCGCCGTGGCCGGGATTCGATCCCGCGACCTCGTGCTCAGCAGCCCAACACCATAGCCACTGAGCAACCACGGCGGGTGATAAGAAAGTTACATAATAAAGTGCACATTAGTTGTATTAGGTGTAATGGCTTATAGTACTGTCGCAAGCCGCCTAAGGTGATCGTAGAATTTTCTCCCGAAGACGGGAGAAACTTATCCAAGTAAACAAGACAGGTCTGCTACTTCAATCCTGCTAACACCATGTAAATCACGCGCTGTAACCTTGCAGACGCCTAGCACAGTCCGAATGGCATGCCCTTGAGATCGTGGAGTCCGTCTGGCGTGATAAAGGCGGCCTTTTCGCGATCTCTATCGTCGAGTTCTATTTGTCAATAGCTAGACTTGAGATCTCTCGACGTCTAAAAGCAGTCTTTGTATCGCCATAGAAGACTTCTGAGGTGTTGCTGCTTAATCATGGGGAAACTTACGTTTATCTCGAAGCCTGGTTCGGGAATTATGGTCGTCGGGGTAGATGCGGTATAATCCGAGGGGACAAAAGCATTGCTCTTTTCTTCAATTTCCTCGATGAATGCGATCGCCGTGCCTTTGTTGACGTGCTTGAACTCCTGGCTCTATTTGGTCAGCATCGCTTTCGCTTTTTGTCCATGCAGTCAAGCGATGCCTCTTGTGAAGCAAATTTCACAATCGAGCAGTAGACATTGATCCGCCTCCATGACGCTTTCTTCGTCTGCGGTCGTTTAGGTAACGACGGAAATGACAATGCTAAAGCGAAGCAGGATGCGGACTAGATCTTCGAGCACATTCAAGGCAGTGTGACTACGAGAGCTCCCGGCGGTATCTCTTAATAATCAGACAGCGTTATCGACTTCAGTTCAATCATTGCGCCATGTTGGTTCAGGAAGTGCATTACCGAGAACGACGTGTCGTGAACGCTGTCGCAGGAGATCGAAGGTGGCAGGGTAAGTCCGGTCAAGAACGATAATTCTTGCTGTGCACATTCCAGTCAGCTTTATTAGGTGTCCTCCAGCGGTCAGGATTTAAGAGCAATCATATGTGGTCTTAACTTTCTTTAACTGGGCGGAGATGGGTCCACTCATGACGGAGTGGTCGCTCTTGTGTCCACTTCGGCGGTAACTCCGTGGCCGTCGAGAAGCTCGTCGAGGTCGGTGATTCTTTGTCTTACGTTGCAGTTAAGCCTTGGTGGTGGATCACGGTGCGTCTTGTTGACCTAAAGCTGGAACCTCGCGTTGTCAGGTCGTCTTTCGGCAGCGTATTCTTGACTTGCAGGCGTCGTCGGAGTGGCATCGTCTCGTTTATACGTCGTCGAGCTAGATCTTGAAGTGTTGTGGTCGGTGGAGGATCTTCATCATTTCGACGTACAGCAACCGCCCCTCCATCGGTTGCTACTTTTAGTTTTCCGGATATGAACTTGCGGACTGGCCGCGGGTGGGGCTAGTGTATGGTCCGTGCTGCAGTGACAGGCAGCGGCCTGGTGACGGCAAACGGGACGGTTCTCGAAAACAGCACTAAGTGGCGGCGAGGTATAGTCGGCAATATCACGAGGGCGCTCCTCACGCTCCGGACGCGGTGCGTTGACGGCGAAGCCTCGCTGTCCCAAGTCGCGGTATGCGCATAGGGAGTGCACATGGCTGGCTTCAGCACAATTGTAGTAGAACGGGTGGTGGTGGGGGGGGGCGCACCAAATGTGTGTCTTCCTCTGGGCGTTTTGCTGGACGACAGGTGAACGGGTTAGCGGAGGCGGCGTCTGGTGACGGAATCGCCGCGTCATGTGGCCCTGGCGCAGGTTAGGACGAAGGTTAGGGTTAGGACGAAGGTTAGGGCGAAGGCGGCGCATGTCATCGCTTCCGGCTGGGGCTCTAGCGATGACGGTTGCACTTCAGTAACCCCAAGCGATCGCTTAACCTCTTATTTAACGATGTCGGTGATTGAGATCACTTGAGGCGGCGACCTTGGAAATAGCTTCTGCGGTTCCTCGCTAACGACAGCTCTGATAGTCTCTCGCATGTCGTCGCTGACGAGTACTTGAGCATCGCTGTAGTTTCGGCGGTTATATTGCCTTGTCGGCATATCGAGCGTCTTCTCAGTGGTTGCGGCTTCGGTGACAAATCTAGCAACAGCCTTGGTCGGATTGTGTATCAATCCGGCGAAGAGCTCTTGCTTAACACTCCTCATCAAGACGCAAACTTTTTCTCTTCTGACATTTCTGGGTCGGAATGCTGGAAGAGACGGGCCATCTCGTACATGAAGATCGCGATGGCCTCATTGCGCAGCCGCACTCGAGTTTCTAGTAGAGCTTGGGCTCGTTCTTTGCATACGACGCTTGTGAATTCCTGCAGGAAGCCGCTCTGGAATACTCTTAGCTCTCACAAGCTCTTACGAAGCTCTTACGAAGCTCTTACAAAGCTCTTACAAAGGTTACTGGCGATCAACGCGAGTGAGAGGGTAGCCATCAGGAGAATTCATGCAGAAGCGGGAGCCCATGTGTGCCACCATGTTCGATAACGCTATTTCTTAGCGTCCGTAAATATTACGAACGTTAAATTCACAACTCAGCTCCTGGCAACTAATGACGCCCTGATCGAACTCAGTAGACGTTTAACAATCGTTGAAGCAAACTGCCAGGAAATTGAGTCTTTGAGGCAGCAGCTCGGCACCGTGCAAACCGACACCGCTGAGACGGTTCATCGGGTTTGTAACCTTGAAGCTTGCAAGAACTGGTCATTCGGCTGTGTTCTTAAAAGTTATATGTTTCCCTAGTGCCAAGGGAAATCGAGCGAGTGCACCGTCTTGGTCGATACATCCATGGTCGTAACCAGCCCCATCATTGTCAAACTTTCCTTCTTTAAAACAAAAGAAGCCATCTTGTCGAATGGCCGCAAGCTTAGAAACACTTTGTACAGCATGGGTGAGGATTTTTCCAAGCCTGTACAGAACGCGCGAAAACATCTGGTCGCGTTTGCACGAAGCCAATCAGTTCCTTTTTCTCTTCGCTTTAAAACATTATTCATAGGTTCAAAACGCTGCATTTTTGATCCAGCATCTCAATCAGTGAAACAACTAGAGCTTCACCAAAGCATTCGTCCCAACGTGCTCTGCCTGCCCCCGGAGAATCTTTTTCAATCTCTGTTATTTTTACTAACATAAGAAGCTTTCTCCCGAAAAGAGAACAAGTATCAAACCTAGTATCTTGGTCTGGCACTGACTTACTTATACTGACTGAAACATAGCTTACGAATGATAATAATATTTGGGGTTTTACGTGCCAAAACCACTTTCTGATTATGAGGCACGCCGTAGTGGAGGACTCCGGAAATTTTGACCACCTGGGGTTCTTTAACGTGCACCTAAATCTAAGCACACGGGTGTTTTCGCATTTCGCCCCCATCGAAATGCGGCCGCCGTGGCCGGGATTCGATCCCGCGACCCCGTGCTCAGCAGCCCAACACCATAGCCACTGAGCAACCACGGCGGGTCTTACGAATGATGTCACTGACGGTGAAGGTCCGAGCGAACTACCGAATTTCGATGTTTTTCGTAAAGATAGGCAGTGTACTCGGGGCGGTGGCGTTCTTATCGCTGTAAAAAAACATCTAATGTGCTCCACAATCAATGTGGCCACTGACCTAGAAGTTGTATGGCTTATCATTCGCGCTAATCCGCAGCTACTACATCTTGGCGTCTGTTATCGTCCCCCCCCCCCCCCCCCCGACACTAATCCTGACTTCCCCCGCCATCTCAATCACACCTTGAACCATTTAACAAGAAATGCCCGAACGCTTGCATCTTCCTGTTTGGGGATTTCAATTACCCACATATCAATTGGTCAAAATATTCTAGCACAGTTACTGGCATGACAAGACCTAGAGAATTCTTAGGTATTTGAATTAATTTTAACCTCTCCCAGATGATAACAGAGCCAACGCGTGCAACTCATGGCTCGGCTAACATACTAGACCTCATACTAACCACTCATCCTGAAAGCATGTCCCCCATCAGCTACCTACGCGAAATAAGTGATCACAAAGTAATCCACGCTGTTTTCTCATTTTCACCTATAGTACGTCTTTCGGATCAGAAAACAACTCGCCTGTACGAAAAGGGGAATTAAACCACCATAAAAAACGAACTAGTCGCATTCTATCAATCATTTGAATGAGGTTTTGAAAATCGCTCAATACAAGAAAACTGGTTACTCTTCTAAAATAAGATGACTTACCTCGTTGCGAAGTGTATACCAACTATCTTACTTCGCTCTAATTGCAATAAACCATGGTTCACGAACGCACTAAAAAAATGGAAAACAAAAAGAAACGTCCATCATTTCGCTCCGCTATATTGAAGCCAAGCCCCAGCTCCGTGGGAAAATATTACGTATCTGAACGCGCCTACCTGATAGCTATCCGGCAACAGAAGCACTCATTTTTTCACGCATGCTCAGCAGTAACACCAAAACGTTTTGGCAGGTTATCAATCCCCAGTCATCCCGTGGTGTCGGAATTTAGAAAGATGGTGAAATTTTACCTGATATTGACTGTGCCAAACTGTTTAACAATGCATTTTCATATGTTTTCACTTCCGAACCACACCGTGCCTCTTCCTGTTTTCCCTGTTGCTGTCATGGCTCCAATGCCGGATATTATTTTTTTACCAGATGGAATATCCGCCACTCATTGATAATCATAAATTATCTTCATCAGCTGGTGTTGACGATATTACGTCAAAACTTAAAAAAAACACGAAGCGCATCTCTGCCATGTATTTAACCCTGCTGTATTCCCAATCACTATCATCAGGCACGCTCCCTAACGAGTGGAAAAAGAGCAAGGTCGTTCCAGTCTACAAATCAGGTAACCGTAATTCACCCTTAAATTATCGTCCAATATCCATAACTAGCATCCTTTGCAAAATTATGGAACACGTCATATACTCACACGTAATGAATTTCCTAGACAGTAATAACTTTTTCCATCCGTCGCAACATGGCTTCCGTAAAGGCCTGTCATGTGACACTCAATTAGCTACATTTCTTCATGCCCTACACTCAAATCTCGATACTAACACTGTGACCGATATCATATTTCTTGACTTCGCAAAGGCGTTTGCGAAAGTAGCTCATCAACGCTTATTATTGAAACTTTCTCGCTTGAACTTCCAACCCAATGTCCTAACATGGATAAAAGAACTTCTTAGTAACCGATCACAGTCCGTCAGTGTTAACAATACCACCTCAGAATTTCTTCCCGTGATATCAGGCTTACCCCAAGGTTCAGTCTTAGGTCCCCTCCCATTCCTAATATACATTAACGATCTTCCATTGCATCTTTCCTCTCAGATTCGTATGTTTGCTGATGATGGCGTTGTATATCAAACTATCACTAATAGCAATGACTGCATTTATCTCCAAAATGACCTGAACAACATTACAGCCTGGTGTGATCCCTGGTTATTGGTCCTAAACAATAATAAATGTAAATCTATGTCAATTTCCCGCAGCCGTACGCGGCATGACTTTCTCTACACAATTAATGACAACCCAATCGACACTGTAAACTCTATTAAGTGCTTAGGTATTACGATCACGCATGATTTAAACTGACCGGTGCTCGCATATAATTAACATCATATCATCTGCTAACAAAACCTTGGGATTTCTGAAACGCAACCTCCGCAGTGCTCCTCAATAGGTAAAACTACTAGCATATAAAACACTGGTTAGGCCAAAACTCGAATACGCATCACCTGTATGGCATCCTCACCAGATTTACCTCAGCAACGCATTAAAATCCATACAGAACCACGCCGTCAGATACATTCACTCGAGATACTCATAAGATATCAGCGTATCCCCCTTAAAAGTAGAGTCTGGTTTGGACACACTAACATACCGTCGCCGTATCGCGAGCTTATCATTATTCCATAAATTCTACACCAGCTCGCTTCGCCACGCACCTTACATTTTACCACCTTCACGCATATCGCTGCTCACAGGCCACCCACTAAATGTTGCTCGCCCAAGCGCGCGCACTGTCACCTGCTCGTCATCATTTTTTCATCGTACAGCTAAAAACTGCAACGGCCTTCCCCACCACATCGCTACCATCGCCACCTCATCTGCCTTCGTGGAAGACGTAACGAGTGTTCCGTCTATAAATTGACATAGTGGGCAACCTCCTGTATTTTTTGTACCACCCACCCCTTATGTAATGCCCCGCAAGGGGTCTTTAAGGTAATAAAATGAAATGAAATGAAAATAATGTACGTTATCAAAGCGCACGTAAACCACGGAAACCAAATAGCGTTCGGAGCATGCGCAGTGAGGACGACGCTACTTTTTTACGTACGTGATGCGTTTACGTTTGGTTGCAAACGCTATTCTGAAACTGTCTAGTAATCGCTGATGCCCGCGTGACTTCCACAAAGTTCTACAGAATTAATGTCCTACATGAAATCCGATTACACAAGCTTCGGTGACAATAGACAGCAGATAGAACCATCGGTAACATCAGAAAAAGTTTCGATACATGTGGGCGAGTCCCGCGCTGAGTGATAACAAAAGCGCTCACCCGAAAAAAAAATTAACGAGTACACGTGTCAGTATATTCTTTATCCATGTAACCGCCTTTGCCTTGTTCCAGTTTATCGCGAGGCACGTGTTTTGAACGTCGTCTACGGTGGCATTTGATTCACATGTTACTTGGCAATTTTTCATTTCGTTTTCAGTCGTCTTTGAAAGTTTCCCATTTCTCCTGTGTAGACAGATCCTTAAACTGCACAGGAAACATTGTACACCTGTACTAGATACTTTGATAAAGGCAAACGGTCGTTCCCGTTGACGAACTCATTGCTCAGCTTGCTTAGCACATGCGCAATCAAGAAAGAATTCCTTCCACCGGCTTATTTTCCTACTGTGAAGTTTATAGAAACCTCCATAAGTTTACAGGTGTTGGAAGGAGTTGAACGTTCCCCTTGAATTATCGGGTTTTACGTTCCAAAACTAGAATTTTATTACGATCCATGCCATTGTATGGGACTTCGGATTAATTTTGGGCAGCAGGGGATCTTCAACATGCTCCCATTGCATGGGACATGGGCGTTTTTGCATTTCGCCTCCTCTGAAATGCGGCCGCCGCTGCCGGGATTTGATCCTGTGACCTCGTGCTTAGCAGTGCAACACCATAGCTGCTAAGCTACCGCGGCGGGGACGTTCCTATATTGTTCAGAATACAAAAGGAGCCGTCCGCTTACCCCAGGAAAACTTTATTTTTATTTTTTTTTATTTATCAATACTGTAAGCCTTGAGAGGCTCATACAGGAGTGGACATACAAACAGTACAGGCGCTTTGTTATAAAGGGGGTTTGCAGCAAACTCAAACAAAAAAGCAATGGTTACAATCGATGCGCCAAGTCAGCAATAAGTAAATACAAGGAAACAAAAACAACCTATACAGTGCGTACGCCATGTAAAGTGTAAGAATACAGGAAAAAATGCATTTGGGTGTGCCGTGCAATGTACAAACAGTGTCAAGTGTAATGTATATTATCAGACGTGCACAAGAACCAAGCGCAGTGAAGTACGAAAGAGCATATGGACACCGGCGTGTGAAAGAAGTTGGGGCATGGCAATACGTCATTGATAACTTTTGAGGACGCTCAGCCAAGACGACCACAATGCGGTCATGATTCCGATAATGACTCGAAGTACAATTCGAGTGTCGACACGAATGAATAAACAGATTGTGAGCCAACGATGTCACTTGGCAGGGAATTCCACAGATGTATTGTTGAAGGGAAAAATGAGTACTTTAGTGTGTCGCAACGCGAAAAGAATGGTCTGATACATTTTTCGTGGTTAGTTCGACTGGAGTGACGTCCGGGGGGCACCAAGTAGTCGGATTTTGTTAAGTTTATCAGGTCATGGTAAAGAAGGTAAAGGAACTTCAAACACGCCAACCTCCTCCGACCAGCAAGTGTCGGTATGCCTGCTTGTGTGCGAAGCGCAGTTACGCTGTCGTACCTTGAATACTTTGTGTAAATGAATCGGAGCGCCCTGCTTTGGATCTTTTCTAATGCCAAGTTTAAATACTTTTGATGCGGGTTCCATACTATGCTGCCGTATTCTAATATCGGCCTAACCAGAGCTTTATAAGCAGTTAATTTCATCGAGGTGGGGGCTGTTGCTAGCTTTCTTCGTAAAAATCCGAGTTGTTTGAACGCGCGTGCGCAAACATTATTGATATGTACGTCCCATTTCAGCGATCTTGTTATTGTGACACCTAGATATTTCAATGAGTCTACTCGTTCCAAGGAAGTATTACTTAGTTTATATGTGAAATTTAAGGGCTCTTTCTTACTTGTTACAGTCATACACCTGGTTTCCTGTGTGTTAATTTGCATGCCCCATTTTTCGCACCATGCAACAATGTTTTGTAGAGACTTATTAAGTTTTGTCTGTTCATCGGCTGTTCTAACAGTTGTGTATATGACGCAGTCGTCCGCAAAAACCCTTATTGTGACCCCTGGTTCCATACATGTATACAAGTCGTTATTATATAAGAGAAAAAGAGTTGGCCCCAGAACCGATCCCTGTGGCACACCAGAAAGAACATCAAGATAGTCCGATTCAGTATTTTTTACGCAAACAAACTGGGACCGATTCGAGAGGTAGGCTTCGATCCATGAAACAGTCTTGGGATTAATACCAATTGATTTAAGTTTGAAGATTAGTAAACTGTGTGGAACGCGGTCGAATGCCTTCGAAAAATCGGCAAAAATTGCGTCAGCTTGCAGTCTTGAATCGATTGTTACAGCAAAGTCGTGTGTAATTTCTAAAAGTTGAGTTACAGTTGAAAGCCCTTGCCTGAAGCCGTGTTGTCTGAAGTATAATAGGTTATTTTCTTCCAGATAAGTTACGATAGCTTTATTTATTATATGTTCCATTAGTTTGCAACATGTGCTGGTTAGGGATTTTCTTTCGAGGAACCCGTATGGGTTTCCTTTGTAGCAATTGCTATGAACGGGTGTATGTCTGATTTTCCCTTTTCCGCAGAACTACTACGTCAAAGTCTTGCCTTTGCTTCGTGTTGTCGACAAATTCGACTTCGCCCTGCCATCTGTTAGCCGCCTGGTTAGCTCAGATGGTAGAGCGGCTGCCCCGGAAAGGCGGTGGTCCCGGGTTCGAGTCCCGGACCAGGACGAATTTTTCTTCAACTATGAGGCTTCCTTTCGAGGAACCCGTATGGGTTTCCTTTGTAGCAATTGCTATGAACGGGTGGATGTCTGATTTTCCCTTTATTAAGTATCGCTTCAGAAAGGACTCTACGATACAGACGTCCTCAGTAGTCTAACCCTGCCAGACTGCGTTGAAGACTCGAATGTGCCTGGGATGTTCTGGTCTTTCACGATCTACCAAGAACACTTTGAACCCTTTGACGCAGTTCTTTCAAGCGTCTACAAAGCCATACAAGAGGGCACAGTTAGGCAACTACAAGAAGAAAACTGCCCCGTGTCAGTGAAGAGCGACAGAGCTCGCTATCCAGAGTGGATATGCCACTTGTGGCAAAAGGGTTGTTGTGACAACAGTCAGCAGGGGAACAAGCCATGTCTCTTGTCCATTCTGGTCATCGTGGTGTCGTTGCTATGAAGGCCTGCGCACGTGGGCTTCAGAGTGTCCACGTGTCATCAGAATGTAGAACGATCTTTGTTTACATTTGGCATTCCACATAAGTTCGGGTCGGACAATATCCCAGCATTTCTTTCTTCCGAAATACAGGGTTTTTAGACGAACAACGACCTCCGGCAAGTTTCATCCGCCTCTTACCAACCGGATACGAAAGGTCAAGCTGATATACGTCAGTGAGGTAAAAAGGATACTGTCACGGGATCATTCAGGGTCTCTAGAGGTGTGACTGGGAAGGTTCTCATTTCGGCAGTATGCTACCGTTCATCAGTCAACAGCGCCACTTTTCCTGAGCCCATGTTTAAGCGCCAGCTGTCGACTCATATCGTCCTCATTGTGCCGACAGTTGAGTCAGCGCACGAAATTGACTTGCCCGAAAATAGGCAGCTGCACCGGGACATCACATTTCAGTCAAGTCGTTCGGCAAGGACGGGGCGTGGAGCCTTGGTTGATAGATTTTGTCACAAATAATGGCTTGCGAAATGCGGCGCAAAGACCGTGAGGCGCCACCTGAAGCATCTGTGAAAGCACCACAGTGATATACCAGCAAGCGATGAGTCGTCACCAACCCTGGCTCAGGGAATTGACTCTTAGCCGGAAATAAACAGTGCCCTGGGCGCATTATCGAAGCAACCGAAAGTAAGCTTGCGAGACGATCAACGCGAGTCTCTTCAAAATGCAATCCAATTGGTTAAAAGCTTCCTTGTGCGCGTTTACGGGGAAAAAGGGCTTTGTGTATGATCTTGTGCTAAGAATACTTTCTCCGCGTCAACGCGGATTCGTGTTGCGTATATATTTATTTATTTATTTCATTTATTTTATTATACCTCAAATGTCCCGTTGAGGGGTATTAAATGAGGGGTGAGCTGTTACATCAGAGCATAAGGTGGTCGACGGATTCCTTGAATTTGCTGGGGTCGGAGTGGTCGTTGGGCAGGTTATTCTAGTTTTGGGCTGTTTGTACAAAAAATGAATGCAGATTGGCTGAAGAACGTGCTGCTGGAGGATAAACTGCCTTTCCGTGGCTTGTGCGGCATGTAGTCCGGTGGGCGGGAGCGATAGCAGATGGGGAAGGCGATGCGTGATAGAATTTATAAAAAAAGACAAAGGCGAGAAATTTTGCGTCGCGAGGCCAAGGTTTTAATATTGGCGCGAGATTTAAGGGCAGATAGGCTGGTGTAATATGAATAATCCAAATGAACAAATCTTATCGCACGGTGTTGGACAGCTTCGAGTGTATGTGTATGGTTAGATTGAAAGGGGTCTCAAACTGCACCTGCATATTCCAGCTTCGGCCGAACTAGTGTTAAGTACGCTTGGATCTTTAGTGAGGGAGGAGCAAGTTTTAAAATTTCGTCGCAAGTAGCCAAGTACACAGTTAGCGTCGTTAGTAACAGGTGATATGTGCGACGACCAAGAAATATCGGAAGTTCATTTTGTGCCTAGGTATTTATAAGAGCTTACGGAGAGAATTTCTGATCCAGAAATGATGTACTTAAAGGTTTGGTAAGACTGCCTGCAATGAAATGAAATTAGCACGGTTTTTTGAATATCCAAGCTAATTAACCATTTTTCGCACCATGCTTGAAGGCGGTTAAAATCTAACGGAAGAATGGCAGAATCGGACGGATTAAGTACAGGGCGGTAAAGAGCGCAGTCATCGGCGAACAGCTGGTGATGGTGACGGTGATGACGTCGTGTTCCGAGCGCACTCACTCGCCGTTGCTCACCGTGCCAGCGCCGAGGTGCACAATAGACAGTTTTGAGTTACACGTACAGTCGCGGACAGAATATTATGGACCATGAAATCTAAGAAAAAGCTGAATATCTCCGCAACCTCACAACGCAATCTGGTATTTGCATTTTGGACCTCGACTAGAATATGCTAACAACGTTGTCGTGGGCAGTTTTACTGGTTACTGCTACAGGCTGCTCGGGAATTGAACGTTTTCGGAGATACCGTGGTCCATTTTATTCTGTCCGCGACTGTACGTAGAGGCTTTCCGTACGTAGAGCTTCTACGTGTGAGCAGTGCGCATGCGTAGAACATAGCGGGCGCGCGCGCGTCTCACGGACGTACGTGAGATTCAATTCTTTGCGTGCGTTTCTTTCGCACTTTGACAGCTTCGCGCGGGAGTTCCGCAAGATCACAAACAAGCGATAGCGGGCCGCGCGCGCGCAGACGGCTCGCATCGAAACACGGCGACATGATTGAATTGGCTACCGCCGTGTTCACATTCCCCGATAGATGGAGCTACGGGGTCCCGCTTGGCGTGCGTCGCGTACGTGTAGCTAAAAGCGTTTCAGATGGCGTGCACGTAAGGTACGTAGGCTTTTCACGTTTGCGTACGTGAAGCCTCTACGTACGTGTAACTAAAACTGTCTAATATTACATTTCGCGTGCTCTTGCAAAGTGGACGAGAGTCGACATCTGCCATAGCACTCCTGCAACTGTAGAACGCAGTTGAGCTTCATGACATCGCCGGCGTGAGGCGCGCATCGCGCATTGTTGGCCGAAGCGCAGTAGAGTGCGATGGCCCAGTGGGCTCTATCTAGATTCACTCGATGAAAGTTAATATCCTTTACTCGAAATTACTACTGGCTGCATGGCGAATAAAATGAGGTCACTAAATGCGCCGAAGAACATCGAATACAGCCAAAAGGCATGAACACACACCAAGTTCTGCAAACTAGTCCAGGAAACCGCAGGAGATAGTACACGAACACGCGCAGACATGCACAAGTGTGTATAAACACGCTCGATTACGTAAATAAATAAAAGTACGTCAAGTTGTCCGCGAAAACACACAATTCACAGTTTTGCAGACGAGCAGGCCATAGTTACACTGCATATCACGTAGCTACATAACATCATATAGCTAACAAACTTTCATGACGCATATATCATTAAATTTGTACAGCAATGATACTTTTGTACAAGAGAAGACGACGATTTATTATAAACCTAACATGTTCGTAGCTTTCCTTTATGACTCCCTTATCTTTCTTAACATGTATATTCATGAGATCTGACTTTACATTGGCGGGTCTTCAAGTGACTTCTTATTTCCATATATCCTGTGAGCTTTATTTCGTTCTTAACTGCATTGTGCTACGTTTCCGAGTCCGTATTTTTTGTGTACTTATTTCGCGAGGAGAGGCGTAGCCGGCGCAATTTATAGGCGCCAACATTACCTAACAATTCTTTGTTTAAATACATGGTAAAAACTAAATCTCTGTTGACTGCACTCCTGCTTGAAAAAACGGGTGTATTTTTGTATGCCTCTAACTCGACACCCCGTGGGATTTATCTGAGCAGGGGTTCCGATGACTTTGCTATCGCAAGCTTTCTGGAAAAGGTTGCTCGCGCTGGTACAACATAAACAGAATTTCATTTTGTATGTTAAAAATCAATTAAAAAATGTCAACTTATGCCAAAGTGAGCGAGGTTGTGGACTGGGATTTGCCACACATAGCAGTTAATTTTTCTGCCTTTTTTTTTAAATCGGAAGCTCTTGGTCTACTTCTGTTATTTCCTACATTCTCCTCCACAGAAAGGAGGAAAATAAACATATATGTGGAGTGCCTATTTGGTCCTGTCGTACACATTGGACTGTTACATATTAATAAACCAGAATAACGCCCGAAACGCCGAATTCTGCGTGGGCCATAATATGTGGAGTTGAATTTTTTTATTCACTTAAATTGCCCCGTCGCATATCGTGGATTACGCACGGAGGCCTGTTTCACGCAGATACTGCAACAACGGCTTGCGAAATGCATTGCCCATAAGCATCGCTCACAGTCGTCAGGTTGGTCAGTTCCCATTCAAATTGAAAGGCTTGCGTGTATAAGTTTTACTCAGTATGGCCGCCAGATGAATCTATCGTCTAATAAGACCAACATGTATTAGATAACGCAGCGCCCGCGATCTCTGACTATGTCGTCATCTAGGGACTGAGTCAAAGCACTGACTTATTTTGGTCTAACAAAACTTCTTCTCCGTGTTTTTTTTTTTTTGATGATTGGGCTTTATATACCTTCACATAGAAATAAACGGTAATGTTTCCCTTCAGTTTCGCGCTGACATGTGTTGCCGATACGTCAACGTGACTTGATGGATTTTAATGCGTTACCAGATGCTTGGGTAGTTTTTGTTCATTAAATGTTCTCAAAACTGACAGGGTTTCATCTTTGGTTTTTTTCATAATTGAACGCAGCACTTTTTTATTGATAAAATATTGACTGTTCCCGAGCCGACCCTGTCCAACTCTCATGACGTCACGAGAAGGTGGCGCGGGAACTTTAATGCCTTTTTTGTTTTGTTCTTTTGCGTCTTTTGTTCCCGTTAAGGAACTTCGTTCCCGTTAAGACTGGCCATTCTGTATTTTGCCAATCCAGCGGAACCTTACCACTCCTTTTCAGTGGTATCCTTTAATGACGGTTTATTGTTTAAAAAAATGTGATGGCACTAAGCATCAACCGCTTCACCCATTGAAACTTATCAGCTTTCGACCTTCCCAAGGGATGACGCAAGTGGTAGGCCCACAGTTCTTCCTTTATCCAGAAGGCATGTCACAACGCACGTCGTTATCACCAAGACCGTGGCATGATCTTGCAACTAATGTGCAATACAATGGCAACAAACACAAGAGAAACACGTGGCTTGGTGTCATTGACGACGGAGCAAAGGAAGAACCTTCGTCGCGTGATGAGTAGGGGAAATTATCATTATCGCGAGATATCGATAGGCAACGGCTGAGAAAAAAGCATGCCCTCTCACGGTAGAAATGCGGCACCGACGTGGTTTTGCGAGATAACCCTACCGTGTCGAAAGCCGTACCCTGGCAGGCAAAACAGGACGCGCTCAGCGGCTTGAACCCTTCTTAAGCTTTACCCCAGGCATCTCATATCTGAATACGTAGAAATTGAGAAATATATACTTGCTAGGCATCCACTGCACTGACTTTGGCAAGGTTTGTTGCACTTCATAGAAAAAATTTAACGCCTACTGAGTCTAGGAAACAAACCTTTTATTTAGGACGTGATGTATTGTTGAATATCGTAAAATTATATATATATATATATATATATATATATATATATATATATCGCTGCGCACCTGGCCGCTTGAGGCACTTTGCGTGTATTCGCGGGCTTCTTTCACGCTCGGAAAGACACTTCTATGGATGTAGCACGTAATGAGCAACAAAAGCTGTATCGGGAGTTTTTCGTGTTGCTCTACAATTTCCTCATTGGTGCTTCTCATCTAATAATAATAATTGATTTGTCGGTTGATCAATTAAGATTAATTATCTAATTAGGCTGAATGCAACTAATAATCTGAGTATCTCCAAGCGACGGCACACAACTTACCCTGGCTCTGTCCAGCTACGTGGCATTTGCAGATTTTTAAATCTCGGTGCACGCTGGCCGGGACACCCTGTATAAACGCCAGAATACGTAGACATAGAAGCCGACTACCAAATGCCTCCTCGTATAAGGACACTAAGCCCAACCATTTGAAGAAGAGAGAACGAAGAACGGAGGAAGCTGTAACACTTCACTTCTCGCACAGCGTAGGAGCACCGCCGACGAGAGTCGAGCCTCGTGGTTGGCAAAAATTGTAGCACAGCTTTGTTAGCCTCGTATCAAGTCGAAGCTAAATGTTTCGGGAAAATCAAATAAATGAGTGTAGTTCAAGAATGATGAAGCAGCTGGAACTTGCTCTGCGTAAGCAGAGTGGCAACTGCTGAACGTTGGAAATTGTGAAAGAAAATGCTCAAGTATATTCCGCTATGGTGTCCGCCAGCCGTGCAAGACAGTGCAGCAACTTAAAGCATTCCGCACGGCCGAAGGCTGTCATTGCCTTCATTCATCATTGAACGTATGGGCGCGTAGCCTTGGTATTCGAAGATACACTTTAAATGTTTGCGCCCTCGATGACAGTTTGCAATTTTTTTTTTTTGGTTCCACGGTGCGTGCAAGACTGGCATGTTTTTGCCGATGTGCTGCTTCGTTAACTTTGAGAAGCGGATTCGGATGGGAACGAAATCCAAGAAACGAGCATATCAAGTAAGCAACTGCGGTTGCTCCCTGAAAAAGAGAACAACAAAAGAACATCGTCAATTCAGTCACTAATCTCGTGATGACTTTTCGGAAAGATGTCATTCTAGGACTAAGGTGGTTTAGGCCCACAGTGCTTTCTCTTATCACTTATGTCAGCGATATACAAGTGACGTCATATGCTACGAGCTATGCGTAATGACATGGGTGATGTGTTAAGCCAGGAAAGATGTGGGAGGCTGTCTTCACTCATAGTAGGCCGTTTGCGCAGTGAACAATAAGCGACGGCGAACCGGCGGAGCATTCCTCGCCGCGGCGTCTCTTCTGCCAGGACCGGGCGCGACACGGCGCACGCCCCGTCTCCCGCGCAGGCTGCGCCGCGACGCTCGTGACGCATCGGCGGCGGTTGAAGCTGCCAGGCCACGCGTCGCGTCCCCGACGTCAGGTCTCCCAAGGCCGACCGCTGTCGAGGCGTCGGTACGGCCGGTCCCTCCCGCGGTGGCTGCCAGAACGCTCTCAAGCACCTGCGTTAATAAACAACGCCTTGTTCGCGCACACGGACACTCGCTGCGGCGAAAGGTACGAGTTTGGTTTTCGCGAGTGACGGCGAATGTTCGCGCTCGAAGTGTTTCTAGCGGGCGAATGCGAACACGAAGTAGGCAGCTGATCCGCCTTTTGGAGGCGTCTATAGGGAGCACGGCTTTGCATTTCAGCTCCGGAACTAAAACAAAACTTGTGGTAGAGAAAGAGAGAGGAGGTAGAATGCACTAATTTCGAAAGCGTTTGCCGTGAGCCATACACTCGCTGAAGCGATCTGGGGGCACTGGCACGACGTACGTGTTCAAGCATGATGCGCACTTGTGGGAAATGAACAAGCCGCGCTTTTGACCATAAACTAGAAACTAAGTTCCCGTTAGGCAAGCCCTCTAATGAATAGCGTTCGCAGTATACACCACATGCGGTATACTGCTGGAATGCGAAGGTCTCGGAGATATTCGAATAGAAAGAAAAAATGCGCTCATTTTTTGCGCGAGCCTGCTCGACTGAAAGAAGAAAAAAGAAAGGAAGTCGGTGAGCGGGCCTCAAAACAACGCAGCCAAATTTCGCTTTTTATTTTACTTGGGCACTCGCGAGTGGCGTGCCGAAACAATTACTCTCAGTAATCAGAAAACACGCCAGCTCTACACACGGCAGTGTCGATAGAGAAGAGCGCGCCACAGATAAGCACAGTGATCGGGGCACGTCGGGTTTCAGCTCCCTGGCCTTCATTACACCAAGCTCGCTCGAGGAAAACCGAACCGGACAGGCGGTTGGGAAACGGTGCGGGCAATACGGCCTCTATCCGGGCACACACGCGCTCCGCTTGCGTCAGTCAGACGGCGAGGCACGCGCGTGTGGCCCCGCAGACCTTCTCCCCCCTTTGCCACCACCGCGTCGCGCCTTGTTGATGGAGCGGGTTTTGTGCGTCAACGCGCGCCAAGGGTGGCTTCCCCAACAAGCAGCGGCGAGTCTGCGACGGAGTCGCGCGTCCCGCAGTGAGCTCGCCGTCCTCGTATCGCGAAACCCCCGGCTGACGCCTCAGTGACAACAGTAGGTCTCGTTCGACGTCTCCCTGCCTCCTTATCTGCACACTCAGCTCCGATAACTCGTCGCCGGACACAACGGCCGGCGAGGCCTTTATCGACCCACCGTCCCCGTCACCCGCTCAACCGCGGTAGCTGCAGGGCTCTCTGCGAGGCTGCCGCAAATTACAATCCTTGTGAGCGTATCGCCAGACAGTTTGCATTTCGCGATATTATTGTTTGTTGTTCGTTTTTCTGCGAGGACGGTGCGGAAGAGAAGAAGACGAGGTAAACCGCACGATAGGGGTCCTATCTTGAGGTAGTCAAGTCATGGTTTAATAGCTTTGCATGTAAACTTTCTGCGAGAAAGTGAGTGCGCTACCGGCATAAAAAGTTTAGTGAAACGGAAAAAGCAGAGGGAAAGGAGTTAACCAGCCGCATTAGTACAGTGGCTAAGGCGTTCCCTCTGGAGCGTATCTCTGGAACTTATGCAGAGGCATCCAGAGGGAGCGTGTGCGTGTCGGCGCGTGGTGCGTGTCTGAATTTATATGGCGCGAGTTCAACTGCGCCCATTGCAGGAGAAATGTTAGAGAATTCCTTTGTCTCGTTGAAGAGCGGCACATACGCAGGGGCACATAACCGCGATATCGAACCTATCCTACGGAAGCCGAAACGTCTAAAAAGCATTTAACCTGTTTGGTCAGCGTTTTCACTATTTCATTCGCTAAACGTGGACATACTTATGTGACTCAAGTTGGCCTGAAAGGAAAACGGTTAGATCAGGACATTAGATAGATAGATAGATAGATAGATAGATAGATAGATAGATAGATAGATAGATAGATAGATAGATAGATAGATAGATAGATAGATAGATAGATAGATAGATAGATAGATAGATAGATAGATAGATAGATAGATAGATAGATAGATAGATAGATAGATAGATAGATAGATAGATAGATAGATAGATAGATAGATAGATAGATAGATAGATAGATACCGGAAAGGGCTTCAGATATTTTAATAATGCTCATCGCATTGGAAGAATGACCGCAAGAAACATAGTCACTAATCTCAGATGACATATTACACGACAGAGAGGAAGCGACGCTCGTCTTCTCGTTTTCATCGTTTGCTAACTGATTACGAACGGCAATGGCAACGAATGGCGCTCAACAAGGAAATTGCACCATGGAGGACGACATACTGCGGACGGACGCCACGACGAGGAAACGTAGTCCTTTGCGACGGTGCAAGAACATACCGGAGGTTTCCACGAATACCTTAAGTAATATTATCTTTTATTCCCCTTAGCCCTCTTTCCCCAGCACAGGCTAGCCAGCCGGTCTGAGAAATGGCAAACCTCGCTGTCTTTCTATATGTTCCTGCTTGCTTCCTTCCTTAAGTAATGTTTAAAATAGCTATTTTGAAATAGAACGACCGTTTCTTCGGAGACATGCCGTCGTTGGTGGCGACCACGGGGTGACAGTTAATACGGGGTAATTAGTCACTCGTTAACAAAAATTATTAATTAACGTTTCAATTTTACATTTCAGCAGGCTCATCGTAATTTGTTAAATTAGCGACCAGTTACTCCGCGTCACCCATCACTCCGTGGTTTCCACCACCACGCACCATAGGCAATAAATTCCTTTGAATAGCTCCTCCCGACGCCAATGCACTTCCTTAAGAAAGATTACTGCATGTTCAGTGTCGCCTTGAATTAGGAAGGAACAGCGCCAACTAAGACGAACACAAGAGAACCCTCTTGTGTTCGTCTTAGTTGGCGCTGTTCCTTCCTAATTCAAGTATGCACCATCTAGCCCAAATGAATGTTCTCCTGAATCAGTGTCGCCGCATTCGAATGCGAGTAATAATAATAATAATAATAATAATAATAATAATAATAATAATAATAATAATAATAATAATAATAATAATAATAATCTTGACTGCGAGATCTTATGCACATGTATTTCTTGCCGGGTGTGCCGAAGCCTTCGGAGGGATTGCATGGCAGGCACCCGACAGTCACGGCAAAATCACATTGACAGGGTCTCAAGCATAACTAATGCTCAAAAGTATAAACTAAACCTCTTCAATTTCAAGAGCACATAAAAAACTAGTTACGAAGAACCGCAACAATTAAAGCGACAAAGGTGATACATGTCAACTTCAAACAAAACTGGTTACACTATTACAAGAATATGCACTGAATTAGCCAATGGTATAAAGGAAAGCCGCGAAATGGATATAGGTACCATGTTCAAACCATTCGCAACGCTCACATACGCACAAATAACAGTTAGCTTCATACAAGTGACGTGTTTTTTTTTTCATATTCCTTCTTTTAAGGACTTCTTTAAGCCGGATAAACTTCGCGTGTTCAAGTATCGAGATGGGGAGAGTGTTAAACAAATGAGGAATATAATATTGTCTTTGCTCTTTGCGATAATATGTTCTTTTTCCGAGGAACAAGAGGAACAATATACAATGTGTTTGAGCGAACACTTTCAAAATTTTTAAAGGTTGCCTGTAGCAGATAGCTCAATTCTAGTTCATGAGCCGGTCTACTCGAAGCGGCGGACACTACTTGCAAAAAAAATTGAAATGCGAAATGGACTAATTAATAAGAATTCACGAATTAATTTTTTAGCTAATCACCTTTTGACCAATATTGCAATTTACAAATTCTAGCAGTGGACTTCACAAGGTGGATCCACTTGTGACGAATTCTCAGGACGACACCAGTTTCGAGATATAAGTTCCCGAACTTTGCCGAGAAATGCATGGGCGTTCCAGTTACTTGTGTGCTTCAGTGCATGAAACGATGTTTTGTTAACGAATTAAGTGGAACGTCAATGCATTTCTCCGCAATGTTCGGGAATTTATATCTCGAAACTGGCGTCATCTTGAAAATTCGTTACTAGTGGATCCGCCTTGCGAACTCCACGGCTATAATTTGTAAATTGCAATATGAGCCCTAATGTAATTAGTTAAAACTTAATTAGTGAATTTTTATTATTTAGTCGATTTTGCATCTCAATTTTTTGTGCAAGTATTGTCCGCCGCTTCGAGTAGACCGGCTCATCAACTAGAATTTTGAAATCTGCCACAGGCAACTTTTAAAGATTTTTGAAAGTGTTCGCTGAAACACCCTGTATCTGGAGGGATTCGGTAGAATCAGGTGCTTTATTGCGGGTACGCGAAAATCTTCGTTCCATAAATTTATTTATTTGTTTATCAAATAATGCAGGCCCTCGCTGCGGGCCCTAGCAGGAGTGGCATAAAAATGCAACAGTGCACAATATTAATTGAGCGTAGTGACAGCACAAAACATAAGAGCTCATTTACAATGGGACAGGTTGTATAGTAACAGGAGAAATTTTATACAGTGTGAAACATGACTATGAATAAGAAGCAATCAATTTGCCAATAGATTCAATGATCATAATCACATCAGAAGGCAGCTTGTTACATTACTCAATTGTACTTGGAAGAAAAATACTTAAAGGCGTTTATTTTGGCGTGGTATGGAATTAGACACTGATCATGATGATGTCTTGTATGACGAGTAGTAATGGGCATAAGATAAGGTTGAGGACTCATAGGAAGTTTATTGTTCTCAAGTAAAAATATAAATTTTACTCTTTGAATTTTCCTTCGTGCTTGCAGCGATGGGATGGCATGCTCTTTCATTAAATGGGAGGATGAGTCTGTACTGCGGTATTTTGAAAAAATGAAGCGTACGGCTTTCCTCCGGATTGACTCCAGTGCCTCAATATTCTGTTTAGTGCAGGGATCCCAAACTGTACAAGCATACTCTAGTTTTGGTCTGATGAGGCTATAGTAAAATAAATGCTTTACCTTGGGAGGAAGATCTTGTAGTTTGTGGCGGAGAAGACCAAGTTTTCGAAAGGAAGACGAGCAAACATTCGCAACATGACTGTTCGAGCTTAAACGCTTTGTTATGGCAACACCGAGGTATTTATATTCGTTAACTTCTGTAAGGGGATGCGATGGAAGGGTGTACGGAAAGGAATCCACAAGTTTTTTGTTGGTAATCTTCATAAAAACTGTTTTTTTCTGAATTAAGCTGTATACCCCAACTGCTGCACCATGTGGGAATTCTCTGTAGGTTAGAGTTAAGCAGAGCTTGGTCACTAGGGAAGTTAATTTCATTAAACAGAATGAAATCATCAGCAAACAGTTTAATTTGAACCAGTTCAGTTATAACACCAACAATATCATTTACATATATTAGAAATACCAACGGGCCCAGTACACTTTCTCGTGGGACACCTGAAGTAACTGGTAAAGTATTTGAATGATGATCATCAATGCTAACAAACTGTATATGGTTGGTGAGATATGACGAAACCCATGTGACCACATGTGAGTTTGTTGCGCGAGTAATCATTTTAAAGGGATATGTCTTCGCCTTTAAGTTTATGAGCTTTTCTGAATACTTTCTGTTTTTCTTTATAATCCTGGAAAAAGATAACGACTGGTCTTGTTCTCCCTGGTTTGCCAAGACTGTGAATTCGTCCTACAGAGGAGCAGGGGACACCAAGCTTTTTGGAAAAGATATCGTCAATAACTTTTCTTTAAGAATACCCTCACTTTCATCTGGTTCCTCCTTTACTCCGAATGCAAGTAGATTTGGTCGCCTACTTCTATCTTCAAAGTCAGCCATATAATTCTGAAGGGAACAAACTGTCTGCTCCAGAGTGTTATTCGCGCAGTTTGTTTTTCCAATTCCGAAAACCTGGAGCACAAGTTCATTATTGTTTTTTCGAAACTAGTCTGTTGCTGCCTAAGACCTGTTATCCCTGAACTTAGTTTATTCTGACCTTCCACCAGCTACTCTAGCAATTCACGAGTGCTTTTGTCAGGGCCAGGATTCAGTTCAATATCGCCACTGAGCAACAATTTGCACTTGCGATATACGTCAGAGATGATTTCCAAGGACTTCCGTGGGGACGGCAGAACCAACAGGCATAGAGAATCACTCTTTATCATAGAACAATTGCCACTAACCTGCACAAGGCAGAAGAACGGCTTGTTAAGCAACATGCTCTTGGTCGATGCGCCGTGCCCACTGTCATCGCGGCACAACAACAGAGAGAAACACAGAAGACCTGAATGGGTTATATATATCAATGTTTGTGTTGTGGGCTACACTTTTTAAAATATTTTGTAATAAACTGTTTACTTTGGATTTCCGTAAGCGGCTGCAATTAAAGAAACAGCAGATGCCATGTCTTATATGCGGATATGCTAATGCATGCACGATCGTTTTCTTTATTTTAATAGGAGCATAACTCCGAACGCGGTAAAGGAAAGCTGTGAGATACTGCAGAGTACTGTGTACATCATTCAGACAAACAATTTGAGACCGATTAAAAAAGTGACTACTAAGGAAATCTAGAAAATCTCCTCGAAAGCCATAGTTGTAAAGTTTGTTGCATAATATGATGGTTAGCTGAATCAAATTCATTTTGATTCAGTTAACCAATAAAATGACCAGTTAACCAGTTAAATGAATAAAAAATCTGACAAAGTTTCATGAAGTTTCTGCGTACCGCTGCCTTGAACAAAGCCGTACTGGGAAGCTGATAATATGTTGTGCCTAAGAACAAAGATCTCCATCGTTTCCAGAATATGCTTTTCCAACAGTTGTGATAAGAAAGGAAGTACTGATATGGGGTGGTAGTTTTCAGGTTTTGATGACCAGTTAACCAGTTAAATGAATAAAAAATCTGACAAAGTTTCATGAAGTTTCTGCGTACCGCTGCCTTGAACAAAGCCGTACTGGGAAGCTGATAATATGTTGTGCCTAAGAACAAAGATCTCCATCGTTTCCAGAATATGCTTTTCCAACAGTTGTGATAAGAAAGGAAGTACTGATATGGGGTGGTAGTTTTCAGGTTTTGATGCATTTCCACCCTTAAATATCGGAATAACACATGCTCTCTTAATTTCGTCGGGTAGAACACCCGTGTCTAGACTACTGTTCAAAAAAAAAAAAATCGGCCCTGCTAACACACTGATATTACCTTTATATCGTCAACTGATATTCCATCTAAGAAGAAGAAGTATTTTAATGATTAGAAAATGTAGAGAGGTCGGCCGGATAATGCAGCGTCTGGCCTGCTACTCTACGTAAGGGAAGGGGAAGAGGGGGAGAAAAAGGGTCACAATGGGGGATGATAATGGGAGGAACGAGGTGAATGACACATTACACAACTGGTATCACAGGCGTGAGTCCAGGCCCGGGTCACCTAGGAAACGTGAAAGTGCACGCATTGTCTCTGTCGTCTGCCAACTCTGTGGCTATGCGCCTAGCAAGAGGCCCTCCGACAGTGGTCCATTGTGTAAACGTCTCAATGTATCTGCAAATGTCAGTCTTTCTCGCGCATACTCAGGGCACACCACGAGCACATGTTCTATAGTATCTACAGCGCCATACACTGAACAGTCCGGGGAGTCTGTCCGTCCAATAATGTGCAAATATTTGCGCGTGAAGGCGACGCCTAATCGCAGTCTGTGTATCAGGCATGTATGAGGGCATGGAATTCCACGCAGAATAGGAAATTTCATATCGGGATCCAGGCTTTTAAGGCGGACGTGACGAGCGTCTGGCTGGGCCCAGTATCTTCTCGTCGCACTCCTCATTAATTCCGACAGGAGGCATGTGATGTCCGGTCTGGAGAATGGCACTACAGTTCGCAGGCCATTGCTGAGGGCGCGCCTTGCTGCAGCATCGGCCATCTCATTACCGTTGAGCCCACAGTGTCCCGGGATCCATTGGAACACTATGCGGTGGTGTTTTTCTTGAGCGTATGAAAGTAGCTCGGTGATCTGCAGGGCCAGAACCTGATATGCGGTGTGGCGCAGGAAGCATCCCAAAATTTGCAGCGCGGGTTTTGAGTCCGTGAAAATGCACCACTCTTGAGGTCTTTCCCCGCAGATGTGGCGAATCGACCTTCATCACGGCTCTTTCGTGACCGACACAGCAATCGAAACAAGTCGTCTTCCGCCATCGAGGGCAGAAGTACCTAATCTGGTACTGAACTACTTGCTGCGATAAGACTCTGCCGATTAGGGGGCGTTCCCATATCTGTCGTCACTGTAGAAAATTATTCGTTAAAACAATGAGCTACTGCTTGCGATGGTGCACCGAAACTTTTCAATATCGTATCTAAATAGGAGGTCGACTTGGTTCCACTAAGCTCATTCACTAAGGCCCACATCTTTGCAGGTTTATTACGAGAAGAAGAAAATGGGCCGCCAAAGTAGCTTCTTTTGGAACAGCGCATCATTGCTGTAACTTTGTTTCTTGCACTTCGGTAAAGACTTTTCAGAGCTTCGTCTTGAGGGTGCTTTCGACATCGTTTCCAAAGTACGTCTTTTTCTTGAATAGCATTCGATATTCGATTATTTACCCAGTGTAATTGTGCTTTTCGCTTACGTACCAAAACAGATCTTTTAAACCCTTGCTTCAGCTCGGTGAAAGCATCTACAAACTTTTTATGCGCATTGGTCTAACAGCTATGTGCTAAGAGTGTGTCCCAATCAGATTGGGCGACAAGTCTGTCAAATCTAACGTAATCAAGTATTTTTAAATATTGGGCGTCCTTGTTTTTGCCTGCATAAGGGCTAGGAGAAGATATCTGGCAGCCGGTATAGTAATAATCTGCCAGCTTCTTTGTTATTGGAATGGATTTAACGGTCAGAAGATCTAATAATAATAATAATAATAATAATAATAATAATAATAATAATAATAATAATAATAATAATAATAATAATAATAATTATTATTATTATTATTATTATTATTATTATTATTATTATTATTATTATTATTATTATTATAGGCTATACTGAATACATATAGGTCCTTTCTGCAAAAGTGTAGGCTACCAATGCATACCAAAGAAGTACGCCCACAAGGCCCGTTTCTTCCTTAATTTGGCATGTCTTTAGTGCAGCACCAAACTTTCAGACAAATGGCTCATTCACAACGGCCACTTGCAGAGGTCGCGCGACGAAACGTTGGTCAGAAATAGTCGCAAATGGTCGCTTTAGTCGACAAGTGACTGTTTTGGGTCAGCCCCGCAGCTTATCGATTTTTTCCCAGTGGAGCGAATGCAGTTGCAAAGCTTCTGAACCAATAGTGTGTTCAGGAACATGACGTCACTATATACTGAAGCTTATTTTACGTGATGATGACATTGCGAGCAGACGTGAACGGCATCAATCGCCAGACATATTGGTGGGGCGGCAGGCTTGCAGGTGTGAACATCGGTAGCCTTGCGTCGCTTCTTGGTCGCCAGTCATGGTCGGTAGTGCGAACTCTGTCATTCCCTGGTGTGAATGAGCCCTAAGCTCTCTTAAATTTCTCACATGCTCAAACACAAGTCAGCAGCGAAAACTGGCGAAAATATTATTGAACATGCTTAAGTACAAGTCAACAGGGTAAATTGATTAAACTTTTATGGAACTAATTGCATTATTGTGCTAAGCAGGTCCTTAAATACCATCGGTACATAGATCACACAAGTCTTCATTTGTGGCAAAAACATGATGTCTACGGGAACTTCGCTGAGATCAGCACACTATCGAATGAAGCGGGACCCACTGTGTAATAGGTATTGCTTTGACGTCATTACGTAACTGACGTCACCACATTACACCCCCTCCACTCCATTGCAAGCCACACTTCAATGGGGAAGATATGCAAAAACGGCCGTATGCCATGCATTGGACGCGCGTTAAATTGATCCGAAGTCCCTCACTACGGCGTACCTCATGATCATATCGTGGCTTTCGCGCACAAAACCACACAACTTAATAACAATATCGCCTGCGCGGCTCAGAAATATTCGCGACTGGCCTGTATTTAGAAACGCTTGTTGCACGACAGACTGCATAGCAAGTGTTGTAACTATACGGCGTGCGCAGCGGCCACCCTCTGTAGCTGTTGTATCCTCGGTCGATCACTTTCGCGGTACTTTTTGTCCTCACGACGTAACATGCTGTATACATAGCAGCGACGGTGTTAATTTAAATCAAAGTGCCATCACGTCAATGTTACGCGAAAATAACCTTGACGTGAAGTACATCTGCCCGCTGCTTTCTTTTTTTGTTACGGCGAAGCTATATATGGCTAGCCGATTCGTCCATCCGTCCGTCTGTCGCGTGTACGCCGAAACTCCTCCGGCGCAACCCCATGCGCATGCGTGAAAAAAAAAAGAGAAAGAGAGGCGCGTGACTGGCTGCGCCATTAGTGAGTCGTCACTCTCCGTCGCAGCCGAGCGTGTGCGCAGCAGTTTCTCTCCGGCTCCGAAATTGGTTGACCATACGTCATACGTACTCCTGAGGAGCGGGCAGCTTTCGACCAGCAAAGCCGTGAACAGAACCGGGAACGAGCTCGTCTACGCCGTGCTGATGCTGCAGCCCGGGCACAAGAACAGGCTCGTGCAGCCGATCGCAAGCAGCAACTGCGTATACCGAGGATCCGGCAGCCTACCAAGCCGTCGTCTAATGGACAATTGTGATTAACCCAGGGACAAACACCGGGGCCGCACGTTTCAGTTTCGCTGGTTAACCATTTGTACGGAGTGCGTGGGCGGTGATTTTTTTTTTGTAAAGACCGCTTCGGCTGCTTTGTCAGATTCGCGGGCGCTGAGCTCTTTGGGCAGAAACCAAAATAAAATAAATTCTGAGATTTGACGTGCCAAAGCCATGATCTGATTATGAGGCGCGCCGTATTGGGGTACTCCGGATTAATTATGATGAGCTGGGGTTCTATAATGTGCACCTAAATATAAGTACACGGGCGTCTTCTTTAAGCCCGAAATGCCTCCAGCTCCCGTTGTCGGCGACCTTCAAGTGACCTTTAGCCCAAAGCCAGAGCCGTTAATAGGGCTCCCGAACAAGAACATCCAGGCAAGTTGACAAGGAAATTTCTTCACCCGTAGGCACGCTCCCAACTGTGGTATGAACGCAAAGCAGAATATAAGTATAGCACATGTAATACATCATACCTGATATTTGCGCGAACAAAATGAGATCGTCCGGATAATTAGTCAAAACTTAAGCAAATGAGGTATTTGGCCCCCAACACTTTGTACAGGACCGCATTACATACGCTAGTTACTACCCAAACAAGTTACAAAAAAATATTGCTTCCGAGTTCTTCTTAATGTTTGTTCACATTGTCGCTCAAGCTATAACTTCTAGTACGCTGAAGTTTTATTTGTAATTTCCAATAGGGGGCGACGTTCAAAGAACAGATACAGGGCACCACATACTTGATTGTGCTCTTTTGGCGCTGAGACAGGGTTGCTTGTTCAATGCCAGTGGTCCACGAGTTGCCCGGCGCGGGTTTTGCGCCGTCGCGGATGGTTGTTTGGCCGAGACGACACTTGTAGCAAGGTTCAGTTAAAAGCAGGTTCGTATGCTACGGTGTGGTGTGCCGTTGCGAACATGCACTACACCCATTTTAAGATTGTGGCCATTCTAATCTCCAACCAATCTGTTTTGCCGGTAGCCATATTGTGCTGGCATCTACTCTCTATTACGGGAGAGCCATAATTCTTTGCTTCGTTTTTCCTTTTATATTTATTTACTTATGCATTTCGCCCTTATCAAAATTCGGTCGTCCCTGCCGGGATCAAACCTGCGACCTCGCTTAGCAGCGCAGCGCCATATGGACACAAAGCTCATTAAACAGTCGAAAGTTCGACGGGATAGCATCTATAGTCTGGTAAAACCAGCTGTTATTTATTGTGAAGATAGTGGTGACCATATAGACAAAACAAAAGGACATATCGAGAACCGTGTGGATCCTCTTACAATCTGTCAGCAAGGGATCCATACGGATCTCAACATATCATATTGTTCAGTGACATACGCCATTCCCAACAAAAAATTAATGAAACGAGAATGCGGCTCCTTTATAGACTTAGCCTGGAGTCAGCAGTGAAATCAGCGCGGCCTACAACATCATGCCCACGGTTTGGGTCGGTTCTCGAGGAACCAGTGTGCATCCCCTTCAAAAGTCTGAATGTGCTCCTGAAGTGAAATAGCACGCAAATCCATCAAGCTTCCATGCATGGGTACACCAAACAGTGTGTGTGTGTGTGTGTGTGTGTGTGTGTGTGTGTGTGTGTGTGTGTGTGTGTGTGTGTGTGTGTGCGTGTGCGTGTGTGCGTGTGTGCGTGTGTGCGTGTGTGCGTGTGTGCGTGCGTGCGTGCGTGCGTGTGTGTGTGTGCGTGTGTGCGTGTGTGCGTGTGTGCGTGTGTGCGCGCGCGCGCGCGTGTGTGTGTGTGTGTGTGTGTGTGTGTGTGTGTGTGTGTGTGTGTGTGTGTGTGTGTGTGTGTGTGTGTGTGTGTGTGTGTGTGTTTTGAGGTAGTCTATGGCCTTATGGTTGCATACGACGCGTTGGACGCCCGGCACCTCAGAGTATACATGGGTGGCCTCCGGACGAATGCGCGTGTGTCTACAGCCTGTCGACCTCATTGTGTCTCGTCGTCATGTCGTGGACCTCCGTAACACGGAACTGAGCGGCGGTTGCGTCCGCTCGGGGAAAACCGGCCGCGGCGAACACGTGCCCCCAGGGACACGAGGCAGGGGACTATTGCACGCGGCTTTCACTGGGGGCCCTTGCATATGAATTAAATTGCCGTGTGGCGTTTGCCACTCTTAAGGTAACGGAGTGACCTCGTGCGCCAGGTGGAGCTGAGTCGCCGGAATAGGCGAGTTGTTGCGGTGCTTTCCAGCGCGACTTTCACGCTTATCTATACGTGCCTTTCGGCAGTTGGGGCGCGGGTACATTTAACCCTTTGTACACTTACCTTTTCAATTCCCTAAAAACTTTCCGTGAGTGTGTAAGCCAATACAAGAATGTTTTGCAGTGGTTTCAGCGGGCTGCTCGTTTGTACCTGACAAAGGTTAAGAACGAGGCTAATTGTTGCGACGGCGCAAAATACCTCCACAGAAAGACTACGCACAATATGGTCAAGGCAAAAGCCAGCGGCACAAGGATAGAAAAAACTGAAGAGGGAACTGCAGTAAGATCACAATAATAAATAGACATCAACACTATGGATAACACGCTCGATTCATTCTTCGCGGGGTAATGAATCTTCTGAAGGGCATTTCCCCATATATTGAAGGCACGGGTTTGGTACACTAACTCACTCATCTTCACTCGATACAAAGAGCGATGCGTGTTACAATCCCTGTATCGCTAGCTTTCCAGTTGTTCCCTGTTACTGACCACTCTATTTAATCGTTCCTAAGTGGCCACAGTGTTAAGTCGCGATGGCCTCTGATGAGGTTCGTATCCATTAACGTGAGACTTATATTGCACTTATTCGAGAAAGGTGTCAACCAAGGCGACTGAAAAAGCCATCGACTTTCATATGCGTAGCGAAAATGCTTCAAAAGTAGTGCAGAATCAACCGCAGATACTTCATTGAACTGCAGTAAAGATTGCTGAGTTCGCTTTTCGTAAAGATCAAAACAAACACACACGCACAAAAAAAAAACTCCCCATGTGCATTCTTTCTAGAAAGATCTCGGTCGCTGTGACGTTGCCCTTAACATATATTTTTTTGTCATGTTAGCAGTTTACCTTCTTTTTTACCTTCAATCTTGACAAATGCCACTGTGTCCATAATCGTTTTTCAGTTCTAAGTCATTGTTCTTTCTAAATTGCTGTTTGCTCCTTTATCATAGTGATTTATGTTCTGCTTAGGGCAGTTATTACGCTCGTATAGCGCTTTGGTAGCATGTATGGAGGCTTCATGTCTATTGGTAACAGCTGTATACGCGACAAATGAATCCAAGAGCCGCTGCGTACGCTGCGAACCATGCGCTGGAGTAAACGGGTGAAGACTGTGCGGATAAACGGGTGAAGTGACTGTGCAAGACCAGCGGTGCAAAGTAAACGTTTCGGTGAAGCCTGCTGTTACATCTAACAGCGACATTTACATTATTTTTTTCAGCGCTTTCGGTACTACGCAACTTTCCTCATTTCCTCGAGCTATGTGCATCTTCCAGCTGGCATAGAAATCCGCGATGCACGCGTGCGAAGCTAGTGTGATCCAGCGGCTTTTCGCGCCTTGATGCTTTAGCTCTAATAACCTCCCTTCTCAAATACATGCGAGCCCCACCCCGGTGGTTCAGTGACCTTGTTGTTTTGTTGCTGAGTGCAAGGTATTCCTGGCCGGGGCTGCCACATTCTGATGAGGGCGGAATGCAGAACCTTCCGTGTACCTAGCTTTAGGCGTGCACAAATAATCCCGAGGGGTCAAAGTTACTCTGCAGCCCAACATTACGGCATCTTTTATACGCCGTGTGTCGCTTCTGGGTGTTAAAGCTCATGAATTAATGAAATGCATCTAAAATGCATGCATGTCTTCATGAGACAGCTATGTACCGGCTTCAAGTTTGTTGGGTCCAGGAGAAAAAGTCAGAGACTGCTGAAAGAAGACCTTTGATCTATACTGTGAAAGTTTTTGCGAAAATTGATCAAAATGACATAAATGAAAAAAGAATGAGACGTCAAATAACTGTAGAGCTCTGTAACTCCAGAAACAAAAGTAGACATGGCAATCCTGCAAAAAACAGCAGACAGAATGTTAAAGCGCGAAATCAAGATACTAACTTATAGTATGATAGACAACATGTATTTTTATTATTTTTTGTGCGATCTGTGTGCAAATTTTATTTATCTTCAGCAAAGGTTGAACTGTGTCTAAATGTGGAACGGGCGGTTCGGAGACGGGCGCTACATCTGGATTTCTGAGCCTTTGCGCCGGTCCATGTGCTGGTTGTTATCCTGGTTGTCTGAAATGAGATGAAAGTTCAGCTAATTAAGGCAAGGGTCCTTCAGGTACGCGAATTTTGCAAGAGTCTTAAATTAGTGCATAGTGATACAATCTAGAGTAACACAAACGAGTACTTGATCAGCTGGTGACAGATTAGTGCCAGCCGACGGGCAGTCTTGTGTAAGGCGGTCAAGTGCAAGCGGGGATGTGTGTGAAGTCGCAGTTGTAGAAGCGAACAAAGTAAAACTGTGTGAAAAGCGAGGTGAATCAGCTAGTAAAACAAGTGCGCGATATATTGACGTCAATACTCATTTTTGCTTTTGTAAGTGGCACTGGCGCTTCGCAGTCAGTAGAGATAAATTCTCCCAAAGACGATCATGCCTGTAGCACAGCGTCTAGCACACAGGCTATTCGCCGATATCACTTCAGTGCCTTATACCAAATATATTTTGTAAATAAAGTATATTTACCCACGGTCAGCCACAGCTACCAAAGAACATCTGCTACCTTTAGCATTCCGCGCAATAAAATTGTGGAAATTAATTTAGCGGTTGGAATTTTCCTCGTGAAATGAACTAATTGTCAATATAAAAACCTAGCTGCAGCGGCAAATGGTGCGAGGCTACCATGAAACATAATTGAATTACAAAGAACAACAAAAGAAGCTCTAAGGAGCTTTCTCGACACATCCGGGCCAAATTGTGCAAAACGTTCATAAAGACCCATGGAAGCTGAACAAAAATCAGTCCATGAATGAAGGCTGAACGACTGCAATGCTAATAATCGTTCTATGAAACTCCGTACTTCCACCAAGCTTAGTTGTTTTTTTTTTCGCCTGTCGGGTTTCATTCAATGCAGCTACAGGCTATTACAGTACAACGAGCTGTGCGTATCGTCCCATCTTTTGAATGTTCAAGTCGTGCGATCGCTGACACGCACACCACACGACTGAGATAGCAAACAGCCACCTCAGCGGCGATAAAAGCTTCAAGGGTTGCTCTGAGTACGCTTTTTCTTATGATAGTCTTTGGCTCCGCAACAAGAACGCAGCTCCGTTTCGCCTGCTTATACGGTAAGGGATATTTGTGAATGTGGACGTTGAAGTCCCTTCTTGATACAAGACAGAATTACTAACGGAGCCCTCGAAGTGCTCATGGAAAGTCAATGAAACCATGTGCTGCACTGGGTGGTTTCAGTTCGTGTGCGGGGTGCAGAATTTAAATAAAGTTGATTCCATGCCCTTTTTCAGCGGTACATAGTTTCGCCAGCGTATAAGTATACCAGTTCGGCTGTTATTACACGCAGAAACGACATGACATCACTCAACATGAGCCGACTCAACACTCACGCGAAGCTGATGTGGTTGCGGTAAGCACGTGAGTGTGAAGCAATTCTGCAGGCATTGCATCTTTAGAGAACCCGCCGTGGTGGCGAATGCGGCTATGGCATTGCGCTACTAAGCTGAAGGGCGCGGGATCGAATCTCGGCAACGGCGGCCGCATCTCGAACGCGGGCACGTACTTTCCTGACCAGTCCTCTTGGGACTCGGTGATCAGAAGCGCAGAGCTCATCGCTCAGCTCAAGGCTGTCCAGAGAGCCCGGGCCGTCGCCGAAGGACTCCGTCTACCGGCCCCGACCTGGGTGGAGCCGCGGTATTGATTTAATTCTTTCTCATCGGGACCTAGATAAAGTTCACTCGATGGGGTTGAAATGCAGAAACTCCCGTGCATTGTGCATTGGGTGCACGTTACAGAGCCCTAGTTGGTGTCAAAATTAACCCGGAGTCCCCCACTATGGCGTGCCTCTTAATTAAATCGTGGTTTTGGCAGGTAAAACTCCAGAATTAAAAAAAAAAGCTTTAGAGATAACTTTCGATTTCTACTAGATGAGATGTCCTAATATCGCGTGAGTAAATGTTTTGGAAAGAAGAAAGTTTTTGCGGAGTCCAGTATCCTCGCGCAAGCTAAGTGAATTCCGCGATAGAAAGTTTTGGTCTATTTCGTTGGCGCACTTGTTTTGTATGTGTGTGTGTTCATGGAATCGGATGTGAATGTGACGCAGATAACTTACTTTGGACTCCCTCTGGATCCTTTTCATGTATTTTTTTTTCACATTTGCAGAACAGCCATCTTAGGGACGTTTGCAAAGCAGCAAACGCCTCAGATGTCTAGCAAAGCCTTCAGTAATTAAAATATATGTTTTCTTCCCAATTTTCAACGCTTTTTAGCTGCTTCATTACCGCTATTTTTTTATAGCAGGTAGAATGCCAACAAATATTTTGGAAACATGTGGGAAGCCAGAATTTGATGGGCGCCATCCGAACATTCGGGTGACGCGCCGTGGTGGCGTAGTGGTTATGTACCGTTGCGATGCTTGGGGGCGAAGTGCAAAAAATGCCCGTGTACCGGACATTGGGTGCACGTTAACAAACCCCTGGTGGTCAAAATAATCTGGAGTGCCCCACTATGGCGCGCCTTTTATCATATCGTGGTTTTGGCATGTTCAACCCCAGAATTTAATTGAAAATTTTTTTAACATTCGTGTGCGGACTTCCACCGTGCGCGAGCCGGGAAGTGATCTTGTAGTTTCTTTGTCTTAAATATTTGTGGGGCTGTTGGATACAGCCATAGATATTTTACTTAGTCTGCTGATTACCACATTTTTGCATCGTTTCAGTTCTATTCGACGACGCTACCAAGAGGAGCCAACACATGAGCAAAACAAGCAAGAGCACGACTTGAAAAATAAGTGCAAACAGCACAAAAATAACACAGCAAATCGTAATTATCAGTATAACTAAGAAAAAAATAGCATTGAAAATTGCCCGATAGTTGTTGATTCCTTTGCAAGAACTCAGTGCCAAAGGTAAGTTAACTTTGACAGCGATAAATTATTCATGGATGAAAACAGCGCAAAATAAACACGGATAAAGGAGGAACACAGGACGAGCGCTGTCATGAAATTATTCAACTGTATCTAACAGCGCAATAAAGACAATTACCACATTGTTTCTTCTCCCTCTTGTTAACATTCCTGCCTTCTATCTTTCTTTTCTTTCTCTCTCTCCAGCTGTGGCACGTCACTGCAAAACCGGTCCGTATATGAGGGCTTCACTTGCATCGTCCAAGCACTATAGAACAAATATCGGTATCTCAAGTGGTTCACTAAGTCTTTCCTGTGGGAAATGTTTCCTGTGTGAAGAGTCCCTGAAGAAAAATCTTGACATTTCTGTGAGCACTACACATCTGCGGCATACAGTCACAGTTACCTCTCCTTCTCTCCTGCCTCGAGTCAGAGTCCTCTCACGAGGTTCGTTGGCCTAAATAAATCGGGTAACCGATTTAACAATGAGCGGTTATGGAAAAAAAAACGCATTGCCCAAGTTCACAGTTAACCTGTGGCTTTGGGATAACTACGGGATGGCCATCCTGTAATGCTCACCACTGCAAACCGACAAATAATGTATTTATGGTCTGTGTAGCGGACGATAGAAAGGCGGCTGACTACTACGCGACAACGTCATTGCAACTTGTTCTATTCATCTGCGAAGAAAGAGGGAGGAAACGCACTCAAACAGGACATTATTTCGATGAGTACAAAAAAAGGAGGGGGTAATGAACATAAAACGCAGCGCTGCAGAAGTTCATCGCTAATGTTGCCGAATATGATGCGTTCGCAGCACTTAAAGCAGAAGTAGCTTCTCACCACTACACTCTAATTCAATCTAAACTGAGGGTGATCGCCAATTTGTCAAGCGAAGTGCACAGTTGATTTCCGGTGTAAAGAGGGGACAAGCGTAAAAACAAAAGTGCCTGATCGCTTCGTAACAGCCAGATGTATCGCAAGCAATGCGGTACATGGCGATTCTTTCAATAAAGAATAGGAGTTTGCAAATGTGATTTCGACCAGCAGACGAGACACTATATGGTTGCGTAACGTCGCGGTAATCTTTAGGAAAGGTGGGCCTGAGGAAAGTTCGTGCAACGAGTATGCGTGTACACAAGGACAACTGAACTATATACGTGCCATCTGACGAGATCAAACCTTTAAGCCCGTTCCATAGGAATTGGAGCAAAAACCAGCACCTCGTCGTTAACAGGTCCGGCGAGTTTTCTTGGCACAATACATCTTCCTGCAGAGTAAAGAGGTACCCATATAAAATGCATTGCTTACTGGAAATTATAGTAGCCCTGCATAAACGAAGACGCATAGGGTAACAAGTTAGGGCGCTGTGTGTTGTTCTGCTTTGTAACTGCCCGCGTCTTTGTAGCGCTACTAAACTTCCCGTTATGACAGACAACAATCCAAAACTACCGCGCTTTTCAGTGAATTTCTGACGTATTTTCGGCATAACGACCATGGAATCAAGGCTCCTTCAGTTTATTGTCAAGGCAAAGATTTGCCATTTCACGGTTTACGAGTTTCTAGTGCATTGACTGGTGAAGCAGGATTATTTGTCTTCATTTTTCAGCATATTTTTATGGATTCGCGATGTTAGCAACAGGTACACTATTCCTCCGGCTTCTCCCCAATATTAAATTGTATGAATGAAGGCTGAAGATTGAAGAAGAGAAGCCTTTCAGTTATTTATCAGTTCGTTACAGAGCGCGGGCCAGTCATATGCAGCAATTAGAAAAAATAACAGGAACAAGACGAAATTAAATATATCCCGCTCCGCACAACCAACGCTCAAGAAATTTCCTGTGTAACAGACGATTGAAAAGTAGTTGATTGCTTACTGATAGCATTGAAACTTGTTGCATTGATCTGCAAAACAGAAAAAAAGAGTAAGACACAGTAGTAAAATACATATGTATATCCTGCGCTGAATAATCTTCAGCTTCTGCTTATTCGTCCCAGAACTTGGTGAAACGAGAATGCAAACACTTTCACATCAATCTTCTTCAACGACGCCAGAACTCCATGCTATTTTTGAAGCTGTGAATTTTATCTGCGAAAGAATACAAGCATGACAAAGGGTCATCTATACTGGCAGCATGGCAGCGCTTGAGATCGTCATGAGTGCACGAGCAGCATTTAAAAACTAAGAAATAGTTCACTGCTCTGCAGAAACCGTGAAGGATGCATCATCGCAGGACCATAATACTGCATTTCAGTGGATTCCCAGCCACTTCGAATAAAACGGCAAAGAGCAGGGTGATATACTCACCAAAATGTCCCTGAACGAAGGAAATCATTGTGTGGTCTCTCTGTATAAGTTGGATACCCGGAATATTACAAGTCAAGTGCCTCCCCACAATTCTGTGGAAAAATGGTTCCATGGTGGTAAGGCGAAACATCGACTGTTACACGAAATTGACCTGCGCAGGCAATTCAGCGTAGCGGCATACCTGGCACGACACATACGTACATCGATTCATCGGCTTCGGCTGAAAGTGGCGCGTACAAATTGTTTGTTTTTGTTTTCTCTTTGTTTTTTGTTTTTTAGGATACGCCGTTACACTTTTCCTGAGTATTGCAGTGGCTATGAAATTGAGAACATCTGTCCCGTTCTTCCTTAGGGCCCAATATACGCCGTAGAAAGAAGAAAAATTAAAAAAAAATAGGAACATTGGACAAGCGCCCCTTTACTACACAAAAGTGACTTAACCAGGGCCAGCCAATCATTTGAAGCAAAATGCAAACATATTATTAAAGGCACACTAAAGAGAAATTCTAAACTAATTTAGAGCAATATGCATTTTTCAAAACCATATTTTCGTTCATTTTCATGCAAGTGCTTCATTATTAAAAGAGGTACGAAACTTTATTATTGTTATTATTATTAACATTATTATTATTATTATTATTATTATTATTATTATTATTATTATTATTATTATTATTATTATTATTATTATTATTATTATTATTATTATTATTATTATTATTAATTCTATAGCGCCGGAAACTGAGCTCCGGTAGGTCAGTGTGTCGTCGCGGATTTCGAAGTATATTTTCTCGCATTTGGACCGTTATGGCACAGTTAAAAGGGTTAAAGTTGTTGAAACTTGCTAAGCTCGGTTTTTGGCTTTTCAGAATACAATATCTACCGACAAAGAATTACCGAGCATACGCCGCCGAACTCCACCGTGAGCTGGTGCAGGAACTGCGAGGCGGGGTCGTAAGACGTCTTTGATTTTCGCGTTTCTCCGGTCTCACCAAGTCTGCACTTACGGTAAGAGCCGAATTTTTAGGTATTGAAGAAGAGCAATATAATACAACAACTTAAGTTGTTCTTATCTCGCGCACTCGCGAAAGCGGCATAGAGAAGTCGCCGTTGCGTAGTTGTTATCAATACTAGTCTCAGTGTCATTGCTTCATTTGTTCATTTATGTTATTATTAAGTTTTTATTTTTGTTGTTTAACACAGAGGAATCGAGTGGCCAAGGTACTACCTACATGCCTCAATTTCTCCCCCGCAGGCCATGCATAACAGAGAACAGAGAGGAGGAAGACGCACCAAGACAGGACGTTGTGGCAGCACCGCTTCTTCGTATCTTAATGAGGTAATGCCACAGAAAACAGCCTACTAGCGTTTACTTGCATTGTCGGAAACAGTTCACGGATAGTCACTTCAAAGAAGAAAGCGCGAAAGAATAAGAAAACAAACGCAAACTTGCACTTGAATGACATAAAAAAACGAAAAGAATTAGAATAAAAAAATATAAAGAGTAAACGTTAAAAAAGCCAAAGCTCACCGTAATAGATAATTCAGCACTGTTACTATCCATAAGTAATGCTACTGAAGCCTTCGGAGCAATTTGTTGCATTGATGCGTTACTCTATGGTCAACGAAGTTTTTTTTTTTTTTCTACCATGGACACCTGGGCATGTTGGTATCGTCGGAAACAACGGAGCAGACAAACCTGCTTTTGACGAACACAACTGTGCCCTTGTTGATTATACACAATTTACAAAGGTGAACATATAGGGGACGGTCAAGCAATACGGCAAGTCTTTGAGTCAAATGTCCCGCTTTCATGACACTTTAGTGAACTGTCTCTAATAGACTAGTTTAACACTTTCGTTTCCCGGCCCATATCGATAATAGCCACGACACTCACTCTGTGAACTATCGCGTAATGTTAGAAGTAGCATATGCAGGCAGTTTTCTTTACTATTTACGCGCACTGGTGCGTTGTCGCAAACTCGATCACTCATAGGAAAACGAATGCAGAGGAGATGTTGTAAACTCGCCACACCCGCAACTGTCGCGGGAATGGGCGTCACGCAGGCCAATGGGGAACGAATAGGTCTTTGTAGATGTCACACCCCAACCTCAAGCGAGAAAATAACGTTGCATGACAGCGGGAGAGACCTTGTGGTATCTTCATGGATCGGTCTAGAATTCGTAGGCGCCAGTTCGAGAGACAGGGAGATATACAATCAGCTGTAATGGCGTTACGAGCCAGTGATCCCTTTTTTTTTTGCAACATCCACATGACGGAGGTGTATAAACTGTTCGGGCAATGCAAAACAAAAAGCATTGGGCCAAAATTGTGTCAGCACACCATCACTTAAGTGAAAGAGAGTTCACGGCGTCATTGTCAGCTTACACGTGAAATTGTAGAAGCTGAAAGCATGAAAAATCTGGCCATAATTGTGTGGATACCGTCAACTGGCTGAAAAAGACCAGTTCGGCTGTTTGCTAGAAGGCTGCCGGTAGTGTTCGGCCTAACAGCGTCAGATGTGTGCTTATGTTTATTCGCAATCAATTGTTTATAGTGGATGTAGGAAAAACAAACTCACTTGGAAGTATCACTTGCGCGTCTTTTTTTCGTTGTTCACGTCTTTTTTTCGACGCCGAAAGTATCTGGAAATCCTCTGATTGGTTGTTTTCTAATGGCTCTTTTCGTTAAGAAACCGGCCCGAAAACCGTCTCGCCCTACGGAAACCGGCCAGTGACGGCACGGAGTGGAAAACGGATGTGCGAGTGGAGGTCTAACTTCGCATATGCTTGCCGACACCCGTAAAAACTGTGGAGATGGGTTACCCTACGAGCGACGGTCAGGAAAAGGCACAGCGCTTCTCCACTGCGCAACGTACAAAGGCGCTGCGGCAGGGTTCCTCGACTCCCCGACATGGCGCAGAAACAGATCGCCAACAAACAAGGGTTTATTAACTCAAGATACACCACGCGTACAGTGCGAAAGTCACGGCACTTGCGGGCAAAGGCTAACGGCAAGACCGATTGAGTATGCGCACCCGCTGCACTATATAGGGCTAACCGGATAGCATTCCACCAAGCGCAAGAATGGGAAGTCACAGGAGCAAAGGTCCCACGTAACCAACTCATTGCGGGCCTGCAGGCCATAGAGTTAATATAACCTACTTTAGCGCAAAATCTGGGCCGAAAAGGGGGGAGCCGTTAGGGCGCCGCCCTGTTGCTATTTGTCCATGTGGCCAGCGCAATTACTATTGAAACGGCTGAAAACAAGTACAGGTTGCCTTATGCTATATAATTAAAACCTTATACCTGATCGCTTTGTGAAGGTGATGTGGGAATATTGAGTTCACAGGAAGCGCTTGCTAAGTGCGTAATTTATGTAAATAACGTGTACGCATTCATTCAATAAAGCATGGCGCGAATTTCGGTTTCGAATCTCTGTGTTTTTGGATGCGTAGTAGTTTCGTACAGTCTAGGTTTGACATGTGATCGTGCGACGACATAGTGCACTATGGCACCTTCGTGCCTTTGTGCCACACCCAAGCACCAAAGGCCCTGGCATCCACCTTCTCGTGTAAGTAAATGAATGCATCTTCCTGTTCAGAACATCACGCGAGTAGACGGCTCTTGTGATGCATCACAGTCGTTTGAGAAGCGTCACAGTCGAGCATTTTTTTACATGTGGAGCGGTGTTTCTATTTGCAGGTTTCTCTTCAGTAGGGAACTGCTGGACAGGTGGACCAGCGCACCGGAATTGTACTGGCGAATCTACAAGTAAGTCATAGAATCTGTTTATTGTTGCACTTTGAACAATCATGCTTCAGCAAAGGCCACAGCAGAAAAACAGGCTGGTGCGGAGTATTTCTGCGCCAGGAAACAATCAAGAGGCGAGTGCCTATTACGGACGAAATCGAGTGCCCGAACCCACGTATTAATAGCGTAGGTGTTTTATTAACTGTGCAATAGTTTCAACACTTCCTTGCATGCCATTTCATGTGGCATATCTTTTCTGGTCACAAATGTGTGCAGTGAATCTCTTTGCATGATCGACTCCGGGCCTATGGGACTGTTCACTTGCACTTGATGCTGAGTCTTTTACATGTATCCATACACTGCAGATATGCACATCAGATCCCTATGAGCATTTTCAAAATTCAATTATTTTAGACAACACGCACGTATGCAATACTGACATAATATTAATACCACTCAGCAGCTGGGATACATTTTTGTTGAGTATACTCGCTGGTAAAATAAATAGATCATGTGGACAGCTCCAGCTCATTTTCCTTAAATCAGTGTGCACAAGGGGTATGCAAAAATAATTTTTTTCTCACGCACCGATCATTTTGCTGTATAAGCAAAATAACCCACCACATTAGTGTAACATATGTTGTGCTTTAATTCACCAAGTGAGATGAGT